>NC_135377.1:29020754-29088254 GCF_049243985.1 Paroedura picta | reverse complement strand
ATAATGTGATGATAATCATAGTGGCTGCTTTTATAGTTTTAGTACAGTTATCTCCTTGAATGGTTTACTCCGCTAAATCCACAACAGCATAGTCTCTATAGAATATACGAATGGGGATACTGTTAGCTTAGTTAAAGGGAGGGCGGGGGTGGGGTGGGCTTAGGGAACTCACATGCTTCACCTGCTTAATCCCTTCCCTAGATTCTTGTCTGTTTATAGTCATATGCTGTTCTTTGCCCGTGAGTCCTGAAACAAACATCTTCCACTCACACACACGCATGCATATGAGAGTAAAGAAAAAATAGAAAATAGTTTTCTGACATTTTATTGTTTGCAAACATCACAAATGCATTTTTTTTGTGACAGTAATCTCTCTTTTGGTAATAACTTCTGCCTACCCCAGAGGTGTAACTGAGATAGTTGTATCACAAGTTCACTTATAACTATCGTGCCATGAATATAATAATCATATTGATCTGCATGATAAGTGGATAGTTATTAAACACGTAAGAAATAATGAAACTTAGAAAGTACATAATTTGTTGAAAGCACCTCATCTACATTAGTTCAGTAATCTTAACAAGAAATCATGTAGGGGAGCCAGCATTATTATTGCCATAATTCAGATTGTGGGTTGCCTAAGGTCACCTCACAGATTCATGATTGAGGTGACTTTTGTATCAGGGACTCCTAGCTGCTACTTAGCACTGCATCCACCAGCAATTTGTGATGCCTTAAAACAGGAGTATGCGATTAACTAGAACCAAGACCAAGGTTTATGCTGTTTCTCAGGAACAGTTTTCATATCAATGCAATATACTATATTATTTGAACGTAGTTGATAACAGACAAGTCCACATCTACCTGATTCCTGTTTTTTTGTATGTGTATGTACATGTCATATATAAAACAATTAGCAGCATTTAAAGGATATAATGAAGCTACAATTAGTATAGTGTGTTAATCTAAGCTTTTAAATTGCAAAAGCCTTGCTGTTTTGTTATGTTATTGATCAACTCTCATGCCTTTGAAAATACAAATTCCAGAATGACATCATGCCCAGTAGGAGTAATTAAAGCTATCTGATGAGGGAATTTAGAAGTTGAAAGGGATGATTGTAATTGATCCTGATTCAATCCTATTACAGCTTTTTTATAGTTTAAGCTCTAGAGAAAGCAAGCCCCTTCTCAAGGCTTTATTTTATAGATTCCTTTGTATGTGTGTGTATGTGTTTGCACTCTATGCTTTCTGGTTTCTACTTTCCCTCTTAATTTTTTTCCCTGTAGTAAATAATGAGCTGCCACCTGAAATCCGGCTTGCCAGTGGTCAGCTAATGGGTGATGACCTGTCCCTCCTTACTGCAGGAGAGCTGTCACCTTATATCAGTGACCCAGCGCTGAAGCTATTCCAGTGTGCTGTTTGCAACAAATTCACCTCTGACAGCCTGGAGGCCCTAAGTGTGCATGTGAGCAATGAACGATCTCTCCCCGAAGAGGAGTGGAGGGCTGTAATTGGAGACATCTACCAATGCAAGCTCTGTAACTACAACACGCAGCTCAAAGCCAACTTCCAGCTCCACTGCAAGACTGACAAACACATGCAGAAATATCAACTGGTGGCTCACATTAAAGAAGGAGGCAAAACTAATGAGTGGAGGCTGAAGTGCATTGCCATTGGCAACCCTGTTCACCTCAAATGTAACGCCTGTGACTACTACACCAACAGTGTGGATAAATTGCGCTTACACGCCACCAATCACAGGCATGAGGCAGCCCTGAAACTTTACAAGGTAAGCATCCACCAGCAATTTAAATTGGCCTACGAATGGGAGAAAGTTTGAAATGCTAGCAGTATGAAGTGTTAAGTAATCTGCAGATTGAATATATTCATAGTCAAATCAGCGACAACAGTGATGGGCTCATGAGAAATGCTCATGAGAAAGTTTTGTTGCTTTACTTACAGCTCACTTAGCTGTGCCTTTCTTTGAAATTCTTAATTCCAAAACAAAAGTGATGCAACTAAAGTTGTTTACGGATGAGTGAATTTTCAGTCTGTTTTGACGTACCCGCTAACTTTTAACTGACAGCCTTTCTGGATATTTGAAGTAATGATGATTATCCCATGTTTTGTACAATGAAGAGGGTGTTTTCTTGACAGTGAGGAACTGTAAATGATTCCAACCAAAGTGTGCAACTTTAATGTGTATGGCAAACACAGACTCATACACCACATTTTTACCATGAACATTCAGAAGTAAACTTTGTCATCTTTTGGGTGACCATTCTTTTAGAAGTCAGTAATGATTTATTTTTTTAGCAGTGTGACAGTGTGGTACAGACTGATGTTAGCATAATGGTCAATGTATTTTTATCTGGCTTGGAAAAACTTATGCTGGGTGTATGTGGGAATGACGACTAACATTTATGCTCCCCCACAAGCTGTGACTTTTTCCAGACCTTAATTACTAGATAGGATTTGTAAAGTGCCTTGATATTCTTGGTTTATACACAGATCTGTTAAGAATTCTCTCTCCTCTGATTTACAGTCCAAAGGATATTGGAAGCTATTTGTATAAACCATCTTTTAAATAGAGGTACAAACCTAATGTCTGATTTTTGTGTGCAATAAACTGTAATTATTTACAGTTAGGAAATAGTTGCTGAATAATTCTGTGTTTCCTTATATCCCACTGAAATACAGGAACGTTTTTAAAAGCTAAAACCATATAGGAATTTTGATTTTAGTGAAGATAGGCAAACTTTCCATAGTTATCTCTTCTCTGTTTAAAATAAAATATCAAAATGAAAAGCAGACACAGAGCTGATTTTGTAGTTTGCATTGTAGATGGCTAGCTGAATTACAGTATATTTAAATTCATACCTTCCTCCAGAAGAATGTTGCATTTTTTAAATATAAATGTTATCAGTTCTTTATATCAACAATGTAATCCTTTTCCTAAGGCATATAGGCTTGACCTCGTGTAAATGGACTGTCATAGGAGAATCCTAGAAGAATAAGTTAGTCTAAGGCAAAAGCTAGAAAGGTGAGAGGGAAACCAGCTGCTGTGGGTGAGACAGTTGTGCTTCTGGGTTTTGAATCAAACAAGAGACCAAATTGTCGTCTTTTTTCCTTGACAGGGATTTCTGTTCTTTTTAGCAAATACTTGGCCTTCAGCCTTTTCTTTTCGGCCCTTTGCACATTAGCTCAAGCTGGCCTTCATGTGCGTAATGGCATGCTCTGAAATGACCTCCACTTGACCCACCTAGGATGGAATGCATCTCTCCTTGCAGGCAGACTGCTGAAGGCTTTGCCCACTGCTTGCTCTTCCCCGTTGTAGGTAGAATAAAAATGTTCATTTGGTGATTCAACGTGCAGGAAGCTTTTCGTGGAAGGTGAATAGATCACAGCTTTACAGACCTACAATCTTTATGAATCTCTAAAACAATTCTGAATTTTCACATGAAGTCTGAAGTCATTTCTGTGTAACCAATGTGAAGTTTCAGCTTCTCTGATGCTTACTAGAAGAGGAGACTCTTTCATTGTCAAGCAAATGATATTAGCACTATTGTCAAATCTTTCCTTGACCCGCCCTTATTTTGAAAAATGGATCAAGGAACATTTGTTTCATATTATAAATTGTAACTAGTATACAACTCCTTTAATATGAAGATGACATGAACATGATTTAGTGGTTTAAAAAATTAGCACTCGAGGGAGTAAAAGACAGCACCGTAGATTTCCCTGTTTGTTTGCATAAGACTTTGGGTATCCCATAGGCTATTTTAAGAAGCTGTTCATGAAATGCACCTTTATAGATGTTGCCAGAACTATGTGGCATATTCTTCTAAGGCTTAACTATTGAGGGAATTAAAAAAAATTATCTTAAAGACCAATGTGATTAAGGATTCCACAAACATCATTTGGGCTAAAGCTATATAGTAGTAGCAAAATATCTGTTGAGTTGATTTTTGCAAGTTAAACTTTTTGCCTTTCTTGGGGAAGGGGGAGCAGCCCAATGAACAAGTGTTTTGGTAGTTGTAAGCACTGTGATTGAAGATCCTAGAACAAAGCTTTTCTACTTTGAGTGTGCTACATTAAAATTAAAAGATATGGAAAACTGGAAGTTAGTATTAGATAGCTGAAGCTCTAAGATCATGTTGTATTTTTGCATTGAGAAACACTCAAAACATATTACAAAACATGTGTCTTTAACATAGCCAGTCACAAATACTCTGATTCTGTTTGTTACATTGGCTAGGGCAAAGTTGCTCTCCACAGTATTCTGTTCAGAAAACCAGGATAGAAGAGGAGCTACCACATTCTGTGAAAGCCATTTTGTAGCAAGTTGTTCTCCACAGTATTCTGTTCAGAAAACCAGGATAGAAGAGGAGCTACCACATTCTGTGAAAGCCATTTTGTAGCACCTGTTCACGTAAACCAGCAATATGAGTTGATGCAATTTTCCTGCTGTTATCATTACTATTGTTATTTAATTTATAGCCTCTCACTCACAAGCTAGTTCCTTTGTGGTAGGTTACATGATAGAAAACCCCACAATAAAATCCCCAGTACATACAGTATAAACATTATCCCTCTAACCTCTCTCTTCCTGTTCAACAGGTGGGCAGGGGGTAGATGATAAGAGAGTAGCCTGTTGCTCTGCTTATCTCAGGGAGGGGCCCTCAATCTTAATTGCTGGGTTCAACCAAAGACCTGACAGAAGAGCTGTGTTTTGCAGGCCCTGAAGAACTGAGAAAGTTCCAACAGAGCCCTCAGCTCTCCTGGGAGCTCATTTCACCAGGTTGGGGCCAGGACCAAAAAGGCCGTGGTCCTGGTTGAAACCCAGGGCGTAGTCTGCACACAATAGATAATACACTTTCAATGCACTTTAGAAGTAGATTATCCTGTTCTGGGCCTATTATGCATGGAGTGGAAGGTCCGCGTTCGGGGTGGAATGGCGGCGGCTAAAATCACCAATTATGCCCGCTGCAGGTGGCAGCCGGGCGCAGAGTCAACGTATGCCGCCGAAAAAGCCGCGTTAGCAAGATGCTGAAGAAAGTGGAGCTTCCCGGGACCAGGGCGCAACCAGAAGTGGCTCCGGAATAGCCACGTGCATAATCGGATACTCTGGGTTTTGCCGCTATTGCGTTCCGTCCCGTGTGTAAGCAGTTTGTTTCGCTTCTTCCTCCTCCGCATTCTCCATGCTGCCGTTTCAGCGGCCGTGCATAATAGGCCCTGCACAGGAAAATCCAGCTGCCAAAGCACATTGAAAGTGCATTATCCTATGTATACATACTAGGCCCAGGTGTACTGACTGTGGGCCAGGGATCTCCAACAAGTGTGCACCTGCAGAGCAAAGAGCCCTGCAGATATAAGGGGTCAAGTGGTCCTGCAGATATGTGGGGCCCAGACCTCCCCTGTACAGTCCTGTTATGCACAGTATCCTTTACTCACAGGCAATAATATAGATAAGGACTAAGATCCACTTTATTATGCTGTTAGATGGGATTTCTGTCAGTAGAGTGGACCTTATTTGCTTTCCTCCTCTTAGACCCATTATGCACGGGGGGAATAACGCACATTCGGGGTGGAATGGCAGCGACTAAAATCACCGATAACGCACGGAGCCGGATGCAACTGGCCGCAGCTTTGGTGCATGCCGCCGAAAAAGCTGCGTCAGCGAAACGCGGAAGAAAGCGCAGCTTCCGGGTGATCGGGGCGCAACCAGAAGCAGCGCCGGGATCGCCACATGCATAATCGGTTACTCTGGGTTTTGCTGCCGCCACGCCCCGTCCCATGCATAACTGGTTTGTTTTGCGTCTTCCCCCTCCGCGTTTTCCATGTGACCCAAATTCGCCATTTCGGCGGCCGTGCATAATGGGCCTTACTGAAGCCCTATATGTGTTCCTCAAGGAAAAGGAGAGGAGAACCAGTTATTACATTGTCAAGGATATTTTAAGAAGATTCAGGAAGGTCTCTGGACTTGGGCCTTCATGATTACAAAGGAAGCACTAACTGGACAAAAACTTATTCCCCGGTCAGACAATATTGTGCCTTGACTGATGGCAAAATGGGAGAGGAATAATTCCTTAAAGGAAGGTGTTTGGACTCACAACAGAGTGAGCTGCACTACTTGAAGGAAAGCTGTCAAGTGCTCTGCAGAAACAGCACAAGCTTTTCTTGGGTGCAATGGCCCTCAGGAACGATGTGAAAGTGACTTACAGGGAAATCCTATACTGAGTTACCCCAGTCTAATCAATGCTGCGACCCTTTAATACAGTTCCTCATGTTGTGGTGACCTCCAACCATAAAATGATGCAAGTGTGCTTTCACAGAAATTAAACCGAAACTGACCAATGGGATGAAGATCCATTGTTCATGATTGTATATAAATAGGTTTTTTCCCCGGGTTTCTCAGTTCAGTCCTGCCTCTTATCCTGCCGAGCTGTGCCACCTCCTGGAGCTCCTGGTGGGAGACTGTGCTATGCTGGAGGCACTGCTGGAGTGGCTGGTGGCTGAGCACAGGCGCCCGCAGGAGGAGCAGCAACAGTGGCAGTGCCCCGCCCAGCCAAACTGCTTTCCCTGCCATGACCCCTGTGAAAGGTTCATTCGACCCCCAAAGCATTCCCGACCCCCAGGTTGAGAACCACTGGTCTAAACAAATGACATTGATGGACTTAGATTATAGGGACTCTTCAGAAGGTTGCACTGTTGTTATATCAGAAACTTTAGTCCTTGTTCCCTTATGTGCTCAAAAAATTGTGTAAATATGTATTTAGGGCCTCAAAATCTAGGGGGCCTCCAGCCAAGCTGTATAATATTTTTGACACTGTCATAGGCCTTTCTTACACATAATGCAATGCTCTAAACAACCTGTTAAACATGCAGGTTCGGTGAATACAGATTCAGACATTCTTCAAAAACAGCTCTCTTTATTAGCAGCGCAGCTGGTCTGGGTTCTAAAATGGCTGTCCTGGGCCAGATGGTAGAAAGGCTGTAATTGCCTACACTTCCCAGGAGACTTAGGCAAGGGAGAAGATCACATGCATTGATAGGGATGGAGAAAACCAGTTCGACTAGGAAAGGAGCTCCCTCCCTCCTTGAACCTCCAAGGGGGAAGGTTGCAAGAGCCCTTCTCCAGAGGACATCCTAGTTGCCTTAGTCCAGAGGAGCAGGGTCCGGCCTGGCTTAGCCTGACCACAAGTGAAATTGTAGGAGGCTAGGAGCAGCCAGAAAGAGTGTTTCTCCTGGAACCTCCAAAGGAGTAGGTTACAACAACCCTTCTGCAGAGAAGGCCCTGGTTGACCTAGGCCAAGGGACAGTGCCTGGCCTGGTCACACGTGAAATATGGGGAGGCTGGGAGAACAGCCAGCAAGAAGCGTCACTTCCTGAAGTGCAGGAAACAGATGGTGAGACCAGGTTTTGAATGGCAAAGTGAACCTCTTCCCTTCTTCAGTAAGGGAGTGTAGGGAAAGAGGAAAGTGTTTCTTCACTCTTTTATTTTATGCCGTGTGTGTTATTTTATCACAGGTGGTGTGCTGGTGGGATTGTTAATTTAAAAACATTAAGGTGTAAATTAGTTAAATAAACTTATTCTCCCCTGCTCAGGTAATACTAGCACATTGGGAGAGCCCAGTCAAGGAAAACAGGCAAAACTGGATGGCTGCCAGTTATCCAGGCAGGACCCAAAGTTTCAGTGTTTTAACCCCAAAACACTAGGGATCTAGCTGTCCTTCAGGGACAGTTACTCAAGTGAGTGGTGGGATTGACAAAGAAGGAGAGATAGGCCCCACCCAGGGAAGGGGTGGAAGGCCGTAATAGGGCCCACAGGCTTGGTATTAGCCAGGCAGCCAGCCCGTTCTGCCACAACATTCTTGACTCTTCCATCTTCCTTTAGTTGTGTGGGTGAGTGGGGATTTGGGGGGGGGGGCACAAATGAGCCTAGGGCCTTTCTTAATCTGGCCCTGTACTTTATATTAACAGTTAAGACTGCAGTCTTAAGGGAATTTAGAATAGGCTCAATTATTTTAGTGAGATTTATTTCCAAGTGTTGGATTTAAGATTAATATAATATATGTATGGTTGGCTAGTGAAATGATTTGCTTTTGGGGGACAGATCCTCGAACTTCCTTCCAATAACTTATGATCCTTGTCCACAAGAGGACTTCACTTAGTACAAAGCAGTCACAGCAGCCAGCTCTGTAAGAACAAATAATAAACTAGATTGCCACAATTATTTGTGGTTTAGTAGCTTGTATGAGTTTTATTTAGTATTTAGTTCCTGTTTCCCCTTACATAGTGATTTCTACTTTTAAGGGTGCTTTACAACAGCAATGAAAAGAAACTAACAAATGTATAAATACTGTTTTGATTGTTTGAATATAGATTCACAATAATTCTAATATTAGAATTGTCAATTGAATATATCACTTTACCTCTCACTCTCTAACAACAGGAAAGTTGAGTGACCTAATTCCAGTTTAAGAAGGTGAAAGGTTAGTTCAAAAGCATCATCTGCCTAACTGCTTAGCTTTAAACTGATCGATTTAATGAAAATCTGTTTTACAGATGGTGTTTTAATGTCTTTGGCAGGATTTGGGCAGCCTTAACATTAGCTGTAAGCTAGTAAACATTATTTTTTATTTGATCAGAGCAACACCTTTTCTTTTATGTTTTATGGGAGAAAGCATATGGTATATGGTATTTTGGCAGAAGACCCAAAGCAGAAAGTGTTGATGATCTTTCCATATGGATTCAAATATCTCTTTCTATTGCTGAAAGTGATTGAGGGCACAATGCTGTATTCATCTCTAACTAGTGTATTACTTTTTGAAAAAAAGCAGTCACAATAGTTGCTGAAAGTGCCTGCCTGCCAGCCTGCCTCTATTTCCATAAACAGAAGACACCGGTATGCCAAAGCCATATTTACATGGAAGTATTAATTGAACATATATAAAAGATGTGACTGAACTATGGCTTGCAAACATATTGCTTCTTAGTTGTACAGCCCAGAAAAATGAATAGAAATCGGTAAACACGTTATTACCGTGAGAGACCACCTCCCTGCCTATACCCCCAGAAGAGCTCTATGCTCCACCACTTCCAACTGGCTACGGATCCCTAGCCCTAAAGAGGCATATCGGGCCTAAACAAGAGCCAGGGTCTTTTTAGTCCTGGCCCCCACCTGGTGGAATGAGGTCTCCAAAGAGATCAGGGTCCTGCCGGAACTTCTACAATTCCACAGGACCTGCAAAAAGGAGCTCTTCCACCAGGCATTTGGTGGGGCCGACTGAGTCATCACACCTACAGGTGCCCCCAGACTGAGGGACCGAACTTACTGAGGGATTGTCAAGTTATTGTTGAAGTGCCGTTTTAATTGTTCCAGTTGATGTGTTGTTGTTATTGTTATACTGTTATATTGATTTTGATAGTGTTCTATGTGAATGTTCAAAAATGTTTTATGTAAACCGCCCAGAGCCGTAGGGAAGGGCGGTATAAATAAATAAATAAATAAATAAATAAATAAATAATAAATAAATAAATAAATATTCACCTGAGCAAAGGAAAGAAGTTGGACAGCTCTGAACTTTCTTTCTTTCTTTCTTTCTTTCTTTCTTTCTTTCTTTCTTTCTTTCTTTCTTTCTTTCTTTCTTTCTTTCTTTCTTTCTTTCTTTCTTTCTTTCTTTCTTTCTTTCTCTCTCTCTCTCTCTCTCTGTCTCTCTCTCTGTCTCTCTCTCTGTCTCTCTCTCTGTCTCTCTCTCTGTGTCTCCCCCCTCACTGGCCGATTCCACACGGGCGAAAAGGGCCAAGGGGGTGGTCATATGGAAGCAGGTCTAATCCCTGCTTCCATATTATGCAGCTGCCAGACAGGCCCCCTTACAGGCCTACCACTGATCAGGCCTGCTGCAGGGGCCAACAGGGCTTGTCCCGTGGCAGGCCCATGTGTACAGGGAAGAGCTGGGTCTTCCAGGCCCAGAGGGGATAAAACATGGCTCGGTTGGCTTTGCTACACCGCAGGGTGGACCGGGGCATTTAAACCCCCCTTGTGGTGGAACCATTCTGCTGCCGCTTTGTTTCCTGGAAGGATACATTTCAGCGCCAGAGCAGATCTGACTCTGAAATGTGTCCCCCTTGAAGACACAAAAAGCTGTAGAGCATGCAGCTCTGCAGCAATGCACTGGCATGGCCACCACTATGCAGAATCGCCCTCTCTCCTCCCATTTTACTTATTTCATTATTTCAGGGAAAGTCATTTAGCTCTGAGAGACACTTTATTTTAGGACCCATTAACCAGGAAGCACAGAGGAGTTGGCAGCTACAGTATACTCCCTTCTCCAGAAAGGCTGTGAACAAATGTGAATGTGTGTGCATGGTGAGGTGCTTGGTTTTTGTCCAGGATTTCCTCAAACCTAGATTTTGCTCTTACACGTAAACCCCTTATAAATAATCATTAACCTAATGTCCTAATGAACCCTCCTCTGCTGTTAAAGAAATGGGTAACTGCAGAGGTCAAAAGTGCTTTTTATTATTTACATTTGGCCCATAAGCTTTCCCTCTCTCTGAATATTGCTCATCTGATCCTGATTATTCTTGCAATAGTAACTTCAGGACTGATTGGTGTGACTTAAAAAGAAATCCCTAAAGAAAAAAGAATCATGCTCTATGTAGAACTGCCTTTGGAGGTGATTTGGAAACTATAGTTGGTGCAAAATGTACCAGCTCATCTATTGTCAAGCACAGGTCTCAGGAATCATATTACACTTATCTTGAGATCTTTGTGTGGGTTGCCTGTTAGTTACTAATCCAATTGAGGGTGTTGGTGTTTACCTTTAAATTCTTTCAAAACCTGGAACCTGCAGCCTTGAAAAAACGTGTCACCCAGAATGAGCTCCTGGGACAGCCTCCCTCAGCATTGCAGCTCTTGCTACTTATTCCAGACTCCACGCTGCTTGGAGCCTTTCTCTGTAGCAGTTCCAGTCCTGTGGAACAAATTATGAAGGCCATGACTCTTTTCTGAGTTTGAAGGACTGTAGGACAGAATTTTTAAAGAGAGCATTCAGTCGCCTAATACTGTTGTGTGTTTGGTTCTCACAGGCTGGGAACTCTTACAGTTAAAATGATTTCTGACCATTTTGATGCTTTGATGTTTTAAACTTGCAGCATTTTATCAGGTATTTAGTCTGTTACCAACTCTAGGATCAGGCTGTGTGGAAGAAAGGCAGGGTGATCTGTGTTTTAAATAAATACATAAATTTTACATTGATTCTCTGATCTCATATATTGATCCACTTGTTTTAAATACACAATACCTTTCTGCATAATAATTATCTTAAAGTGAGAGCCATCTGGATGATGCTGATCTTCTAATATGTTTATTTAAGGGGAGAGGGGGAAGTGTACTGTAAGCCTCTATTTTGTCAACAAATGCCTGCTACCAGGCTTCAAAAGAGCTCAGTGAAACAAAATTATTCCAAATGTATAACTTCACATGCTCAAAGCTTGAAGAACAAATGGAGCATTGACTATATTTTATAGGATGGATTTATAGTCTGTCCTTGGGTCACTTAGGGCCAAGAATTTTCACGGTCAGCTGGTTGGGCCTGCTGGCTAGCATCCTCGGCAGGAAATGTAAATACCATATAGCACCTGCTCTTCAGCTGGGTGGCTAGGACTCTTTTGCTTTTGGAAGGGAGGTGTCCCTTCCTCCTGTCTGGTACAAAGCAGAAAGCTTAATTATACTAGCCTTGCTCTGCATCTGTCATCAGTGAAGCAGAATAGGCTGTCTGGATTCTATACTGCTGTTTGTATATTTGGATTTTAAATCAGCCGGAGATATTGAATGCATCACTTGCGTCTCTTCATTTTCGATAGACAACTGGGATTTAGGTAGCTTGAAGAGTATTATTCCATCAACCAACATTTCTTATGTTTTACTCATTATTTTTGTTATGGATCAAAGTATCAGTGTGATTTTTTTTTAAAGGAATGTGTGCTAGTTATGAAATAACCAAGGGGGGGAAATCAAACCATAACACAAACTACATAATAAACAGTAAATATTCCATCCATGATACAAACTGCATTTGTTTGCTGTAATTTGTTTAGCATGCAGTGATGATACCTTGATCAGTGTAGAATTAACACAGTCACATTATTTCCATTTCAATAGTCTTCTACTAAGTTTGCAATTTAAAATCAAATATCCCAGATATGTGCCATTCCAATTATTGAACTGTCATTGTTCCAGTATGATAGTAAAAGAGGTTGGGAGATTGTGTGGTGCTTATTTGCATAAAAACCATTGTGCAAAAGGAAATTGGAATGTTTCAGTACATTCAAGAGTCAAAATATATTTTTCTTAATCTTGCTGTAGTCATTTGTTTAGATGAAGAGAGATAAACAAAAGTTATTAAATGTCACCTTTGGAAATATTTCATTTTAAATATTATTTATTTATTTTATTACATTTATATACTACCCTCCACTGAGGCTCAGGCTGGTATTAGTTTAAGATTTGTAGTCACTCCATGGTAGAAATTTCTGAAATTTCATTCCTTTAGCCAGCTGGTTATGTTAAGCAAGCATTATGCTGCTACAGTCACATAATGAGTTAATTTTGATATTTTTGCAGCAGCTTAATAATATATATACAAACATCTATACAAATATGTATTTTAGGCAGATGATTCTTTCATACTAGAATTCTTCCACACTGCTGTCCTCTTTTAAACATTATATTCAGTGCCTTGGAAAATTTTTGTGGATGAAATGTGCTTACATGGAAATATGATCTGTAAATGTTTTGCATTTATCAGTGTCTCTGCAAATACAGAGCTGCTTTTAATGTTACGTTAGGAACTTTCTGAGGATTGTTTAAGCCTCTGCACACTCCACCCCCTTCTCTTTTAAGGATCTGGCTACAATTTATGTTCCATTCCTGTTTAGTCCATAGAAACTAGTAACTGTCCTACAGTATTTCTACAAGTCTCCCTCTTCCCATCTCTCTATTAGAATTGTTTGCTATTTGGACTCTTGGCCATGTTTGTTTGGCAGATAAACCCTAAAAAGTTTCCTAGGTCTCCCAAAATGGTGTTTTACTTGCAAAACTCTGTTGTATATGGAGGTAATTTAGGCATGGTTCCAGTGTGAATGTTGAGTAAAAGTAAACATTATTCTATATAAGATTATTAGGCTAAGTGATGGTAAACAAAATGCATTAAACTGAAATCTATACTTAGTGCAACACTAAGTAAAATGGGCTGTAGTTGGGGATGCCAGCTCTGAGTTGGCAAATATTGACAAATACTGGAGACTTTTTGAGGGAGGACTGGAGGGCAGGATTTGGGGAGGGACTTCAATAGGGTAGAATTCCATGGAATCCAGCTCCAAAGCAGTCATTATCTCCAGGGAAATTGATCTTGGTTATTTGGAGATCACTTGTAATAGTAGAAAATTTCCATGTGCCACATGGAGGTTGGCAGCCTTGGTTACAGGGCCTATTACCTCTGTAGATAAACTCTTAGTCTATAACACAAAAATAGATATAGGCTTTTTGAAACTGCATGTACATAGATTCATAAAATGTTTCTGTGGTAACAATGCCAGTCAAGAGATTTTGTAAATCCCAGCCCATCTGACCCAAACTAAAACATATTAATCGAAGATGTGGTGAAGCTCTACAGGCAAAGCTAGATTTATGCTCAAGCTACATAAACTACCGTTAGAAGCCTAGATTATGAGGACTCCTTAATTCTGCCTCCAAATTTCAAGTTTTACATGATAGGGGTAATCCTATAGACAGCCAGTTTGGTGTAGTGGTTAGGAGTGCGGACTTCTAATCTGGCATGCCAGGATCGATTCTGCACTCCTCCACATGCAGCCAGCTGGATGACCTTGGGCTTGCCATGACACTGATAAAACTGTTCTGACCGAGCAGTGATATCAGGGCTCTCTCAGCCACACTCACCTCACAGGGTGTCTGTTGTGGGGAGAGGAAAAGGAAGGCGACTGTAAGCCGTTTTGAGCCTCCTTTGGGTAGAGAAAAGCTGCATATAAGAACCAACTCTTCAATTTGTCAGGGCCACAGCGTGTCTTAATCTGGCCCTGCAGGTGGGTGGGTGGGGAACTATGTAGAAATGGGAGTTAGGCTCTAGTCTTGAAGTTCCCCGTTATGAGTTCTGCTTTCAGGTTTTATGAGATTCAGTGAAGATCATGTCCCTTTTTCTGAATTGAAGCCTATAGGCTTGCCAAGTTTGCACAATGCTTTATAAACATCTATTGAATTATGTATGCCAGCTTGTGTATAGTGATACTTTGCCTGATGACCAAAAGACATTTATAAGAGGGTTATTTCTAACCATGCATTACATGGGGCAGTATGCAAATGACCTTCTTTCTTAGCAAATAAGAGATGGGGATTATGACCTTTGCTTCTGGTTATGGTATCTCCTGGGGCAAGCACATCACATCATGAACTAGCGATTGCTTGACACTCCCCCCCCCTCATTAAGGTTCACCCTTATATTAAAAATGCTTAAGTTTTGGGATTTTCTTCTAGTGGGATACCAAAACCAAGCTTGTAAAAGTCATGGTCCTTTTCTCTCTAGAGAAATGGAGTTAGCCCTGCAGTGTTACAGTCCACAGAAATCTAGCACTGTCTAACCTAGCCCCAGGGGAAGCTGCAAATGCTTCCCACCTTGCAGGAGCACAAAACTATTACAATAGTATTTTGTTTTGAGAGGTAGATGACATTGAAAGATACTCAGAGAAAAATCCCAAGCAAATCCTCAAGCGTGTGCCATTGTCCCACATTGTGCCATTGATAAAAAGTGAATAAAACCTCTTCTTAAATTTTCTCCCATCCCCCCCCCCCAATCAGTTCACTCTGCTCTCTGGTCTCATATCTGAGTACAAAACTATTTACAGCTTTTGCTCTTTGACCCAGAATATTGCCTAACTGTTTAGTTTGAATGAGCCTTGCTTGTTCAGTTTGAAATACAAGAAACGGTGATATTTGAGTAAGATTAACCAGCCAGTTGCCCTGGCGGTCTCCAGCAGTACCTAGTGCAGTCTCAAATGTAACCAGATTTTTCAGAGGGCAAATATTTTTCCCTTCTTGGAAAAAAAAAAGGTTGTGGGGATATGAAATAAATTTACTACAGATATTTGAAACACAAATTCCATATCGGCAGTGAACAGTTGTACTCATGTCATTTTCACAGAAAGTTTCCACAGTTTCATTATGACCTATAAGTGTTTGCTGTGGAACTGTACTTGTTTAGCAGGGACCAGTCAAACTTGCTTGATTCCTTGAATCTGCAAGTGACCTATCCGGAAAGGTGTGAAAGACCAGGTTCTCTCTTGGACAAAGACAGACACCTCCCTCAAGTTTAATTTGAGCAACAACAATTGGTGTACCCTGAGTAGCTAGGGCGGCTGCCACTTTTAGTTTTGTTACCTTCTTGAACAAATACTGACAACTCTTCTCACGGCTGAAGTGCATGGACTCACATAAGATGTATAGATTCAGTTAAGTAGCTGTGTTGGTATGAAACAATAAAACAAGTTTGAGTCTAGTGGTATCTTTAAGACCAACAAAGATCAGTATTGGCTATAAGCAGAATTAAATGCTGTTGGTTTTAAATGTGCCACTGGATTCACACTTTGTTCTGTAAGAGGTATAGTCAACTTGGGGAGCTTTCATGGGAGACCAGCAAAGACCTGGCGACCAAGGACTACCAGGGGCGTGATGCAGGGACAGGTAATAACAAACCACCTCCGAATGTCCCTTGCCTGGCTGCCAGACAATCTTATGATCTCCTGGATAGTTACATACATGCCATACAATAAACAAACAACAAAAACAAACTGTTTGCCAGATAAGATCAAGTAATAAAAGTTTAAGAAGCTAGACAAGCTTATCCTAGAAAGCCTATATGGAAGGAGGAAAACAAACACGCTTAAATGTACTATAAGTGAGCAACTCAAGTTCTTAAAATTTGTGAGAAGAAATTTCAACACAAGAATCTGAGACAGCAGCATATATTCACATCTAGATGGTTAATTAAATGATACACGTGTGATATTACATTCACAAGAAAAATACACATTCACTGTATTTATTTATTTATCAAATTGTAATTCTCATTTGTAGACTAGTTGAATTAGATCAATTGAGCAGGGACAGTTTGATAGTAAGTTGCCATTAAGATATTTATGAAATGGTTTTCTCATGTTTCTTCCTGCTCTAGAATTCCTACAATGTACATAGATGGAATAAAATGCTATTTCAGCTGATCTTTAGAAATTAGGAAAATATCCCACTTTTATTTGGTATATTAACAGCACAATCCTCTGTATGTCTACTCAAAAGTAAGTGCTGGCATGTTCAGTGGAATATCTATAAGATTGGTGCTTTGTTATGTTTGCAGTTGGCAATGCATAATACACTTAATCCCTCTTATAGATCAGTCTGCCTCTAATAACCTAAAAAAAATCCCTATTTTTTCCACTACAAATATATGGAGGCTCAATTGGTGGTTGCCAGTACCAGGATTAGGAAGTAAGAATTGTTGGACCTGAGTTGTAAAAAAAAATTCTTTCCTTGACCCATTTTCATATGTTGTTTTTGTGGGCAACTTGTGAAAAAAAATTATAAAGCACTGGGCAGATTCATCAACAGCCAGATGTGGTTTTATTGCTTGAAAGAAAATAGCAGATTTCTCTTACTTACTCAAGCACACATGCACAAATGTACAGCTTTGCTCTAGAATTTTTTTTAATCTGATTTATCTCCAGACAGGTTTTTCTAGTATCTCAGTTGATAGTCCCAATGGTTATTTGTTAATAGTCCACTGGAAAACCCATGTGGTGTAGCATATCACTGAACAGGTTTAGATCTCCACTTGTCCATTGTGACCTTGGGTCAGTCGGCTCCTCTCAGCCTTACCTGCCTGAGAAAGTTGTTGTGAAGATGAAACAGGAGTGGAGAATGATGTAAGCTGCTTTGGGTCCCCTTTGAAGAGAATGGCAGGGTCTTCATGAAGAAAATAAATGATAGCAAAACAGAATTACTTGATAATATTATTTGTCTTGTGTTATGATTGGTGGAATGGAGGCAAGAAAAATTAATTAAATAAGTAAACAATAGTAAAATGGTAAACTTGACATTAGTATAATTTGTGTTACTACTGCTGAAAAAGGAAGGCAAGAAAAGCAATTATCTTATCTTAACTTGTATATATAGGTGGTGTCTATGCATTATTTTCCTACATAAAATAATGCAAGGTATTCTTCAAATACCATTGTTTTTTAAAGAACACAATGACTTTAAAAATTTCAGCTGCCTCTATGAAGGCTATTAATTTGGCTGCCCTGGGCTTGTATAGAGTTCTTTCTGTAGCCTAGACTAGCCTGGCTTATTTTATGCTGTCTGCAATCTTCAACACTTCATTGGTCATTTTCTTTTCAGAACATTCACAAATACATTAAGCGAGACTTGTCTTCCTTTGGAACATTTGGGCAACCCATTCTGAATTTTTTGGCATTTTACATGGACCATTAATTCCTAATTTGTTTTGTGGCACATCATTATGTCACTAGTTTAGTTTTCATATCACAAGGCTTTAGTTCCTTCGTAGCCTCTGAAGGACACAATCACATTTTTAAAATGTCTAAACAAATTGTCCATTTAATTTTGGAGTATTATGTAAACATTGATTCTATGTAGAAACAGTGGTAGAATGTGCTGTTGAGTGGCACAGCCTCTCTCTTTCCATTTTACCTGACAGCACTGGAGAGAGATGAGAAATCAAAGCTTTTTAGCAACCTGGTTGGGATCATCCATTGTTCTCTCTCTTGCTCCCCCTAGAACTCTTTCCAAACCGCCTTCGATTGTCCTAGCTGGGACCAGCTCCCATTTGGCTGTTCCTCTCCCAAAAAAACTTTCTTTGCAGTGCCTATTTCTTTGGTGCAACAATTATGTACATGGGTTTTCCTCTTCTCTTTTTGTTCCTTTTATGTTGTGTCCGTTACGTTATTAGCTATTTTTTTAAATGGTGAACTGCCTTGAAATGCAGTACAAGAAAGGTCCTGTTATATATAAATGTAGTTAATGCATTAATGAATCATTATAATGAAATCAGAAATGTGTCACTTTTTATGGACTGTTTATATTTGATACAGTGTCTAGCATAGTGAAAGAAACATGTTCTAGTTGATTATATACCAGCTGGTATTAGAATACCAACAGTCTGGTGCAGACAATACCCAAATTTCAGTGTTTCTCCTGTTTAGTCTCAGACAGTTATAAAGGTAATGATGGTGTTACCTGGTGGTGAGATACATATATTAGAAGGCTAAGGTATTCTTCTGCTATGATGGTAATAGGAGAAATTTTTTAAATATATCTTAGTTTACTGATCCACTAGTTTCTCAAGGAATTTCATTTATCTGGTCAGATTAGTGACTTATCCAAATGAAGATTCCTTTCATCTTTAGCGTATATTTCTTTTTTGTTATATTCCTTGCCCTGAAGTTAACCTTCTGTATACTATGTTTCCCCCTCCCTTTTTGTTTTAAACATTCAGCCTGATAAAAAGTACTGGAGAACTTCAAAGTTTGCACTCTACTTGGTAACATTTTACCTGTTAAAAATAAAAGTTTCATAGATTTCAGTTTTGACATTTTCTTTGGTAGTTCTTTTTTGGTCATAGTATAAGCCAATGTTATTGCCTAATCTGTTTGTGTTTGTGTACAGAACAGCCTTTGACAAAATTTCTAGCAACCTAGGAGTCTTCAAGCACTCAAATTTAGAAGGCAGGATTATTTTTCCTCTTACCTATGATATTACTAGGCCCCAACCATGACACTACCAGGCTCCCACTCTACATCATCTTGAGATAACTCTCTCTCTCTCTCTCTCTCTCTCTCTCTGTCTGTCTCTCTATTATGTATATTTAGATTTGGTGGCACAGAATTAAGGACACCCCCCACCAGCTATTTAACTAGGGCTCTCTCCCTTTTTGAAAATTTTCTCTGTTTGGTGTAGTGGTTAGAGAGCCAGTTTGGTGTAGTGGTTAGGAGTGTGGACTTCTAATCTGGCAAGCCAGTTTGATTCTGCACTCCCCCACATGCAGCCAGCTGGGTGACACTGGGCTCGCCACGGCACTGTTAAAGCTGTTCTAACCGAGCAGTGATATCAGGGCTCTCTCAGCCTCACCCACCTCACAGGGTGTCTGTGTCTTCTTCTTCTTCTTCTTCTTCTTCTTCTTCTTCTTCTTCTTCTTCTTCTTCTTCTTCTTCTTCTTCTTCTTCTTCTTCTTCTTCTTCTTCTTCTTCTTCTTCTTCTTCTTCTTCTTCTTCTTAATTTCTATGCCACCAAATCCAAATTTTGTGGTGAAACTTGGGCTTCTATGTTATACTTTGTTTCTGCAAATTCTTTGTTTGACGTCCTTAGAATCTCCTCACAGTCAATTTGCAAAGCCTTAAAATCAAATTTGAAATTCATAAATAGCATAAATTGTCCAGCTTTAATCCATTTATGTAACTGATGATCCCTGGCACAAAGGTCAATTATTTATTTATTCAAATGAGAGAAAGAAAAGCCTGAGGATATGTGTGTAATCTCTTCAGGCTTCAACTAGATCTTTTCATCCCCAAAGTTATGCTTGTTGCCTGAGGAAGCTTCATACCCAGCTGTGCTTTAAAGGGGGATATGGGCATTGCTTTGGCATTCAGATAACTCTCCTGAGACAAATAACAATTTCAGGCTCATAGTCTTGAGGGTTAAAAAGTTACCTCCATGTTCCATTAATTGAAACATTTCAATATATATTTATGGTATGATGCAGCTTTAACTAACTTCCTTTGGCTTAGTCAAAGAAGTCATTACAAAGTACCTACGTAAAGGCTGTTAAGTCACAGTTTACATATGGTGATCCCAGCAAGGAGCATTCAAGGTCAGAGATTAAACAGAGGTGTTCTGCCATTGCCTTCCTATGCAGAGTTTTCCTCAGTGGTCCTTCATCCAAGTACTTACCCTGCTTAGTTTCTGAGATCTGATGAATTGGGCTATACCATGCTGCCTTACCTCCCAGTCATTACAAGGCATGCCAAAATCCAATGTAGAACGCTCCCCAGTGTTATGACAGTCATTCTATTCATTATTCCAAGTATGACCCATTATGGACACTTCTAAATGCTGGATGGTATTCAGTTGTCTTAGATCCTATCTATTAAGAGCTTGGGAGTGCTCCTGCATGCTTTGTTATATGTGGAAGCCCAGGTAGCTTAGGTTGTACAGATGTGTTTTTTCCAGTTGCACTAAATTAAACAATTGGTACTGAATCTGCCCCCTTCAGACCTGACCACAGGGATCAATGTAACAGTCACCTCCAGTTTGGATTACTGTAGTGCGTTCTATGTAGGCCTCTGGGTAGCACAAAGGACAGACACGCCTTGATGTCCAGTTTCTTGTCCTTTACTTTGCCATCCCTTACCGGGCCTCAGCTGAGTTGTTGTGATTCTGAGCAGAAATTGTTTCCTCCCAGGTGAGGCTGCAATTTGTACGAAGTAATAGGACAATACATTTTCTCAAAACTTAATTTTATTGTTTGGTAACTACAGCTACTTAATTTGAGTAAGCATCAAACTGATTTTGTCTGTTTGTTTTGTAATAAATACTGGTCAAACCTTTCCAAAAGCTTCAATAGATTATGGTAAACTAAACTCTAAAGAGTTTAGAAAGTCTTCTGATGTTAGAAAGTTAGAATGTTAGAAAGTCTTCTGATGCAAAAGTAGACTAACTCCGCTCTGCTATAAGATTAACAGCTCTGGTCTAGAGAATATTCAGATCTTTCTTTTCTTGGTTATGGCATTAGCCAGTGCATGGAATTCTTATAGCTTGCCCCCTGTGGTTTTTCATGGCTGGAAGATGTTCAAAAATAAAAGTTGACATTTCTGGTTTTGGATTTTTGTTTAGTTTTCGTTTTTCCATTTGTGGTGATTCTGAGGAAATTTTTTAATTAAAAAGAGAGTACATGTAAAGTGGGGTGTGCAAGTTCCACAGTAGTGTTGCCAACTTCCAGGTGGCAACTGTTCTCTAGAGAACGGGTAGTCAACCTGTGGTCCTCCAGATGTTCATGGACTACAATTCCCATGAGCCCCTGCCACCAATTGTTGACTACCCCTGCTCTAGACTATGATTAATTCACCGGGAAAAATGGCTGAGTTGGCATTATACCCTGATGAAAGGCCTCCTCTCCCTAAACTCCAACTCTTTCATATTTTACTCCAAATTTCTAGGAATTTGCAACCTGAGTTGGTAACCCTAGTCTACATGGTAGAAATCTGTACATTTCATAGTGTAAACCAGGCTTTCTCAACCAGGATTTCATGAAACCCTGGGGTCTGGAAGCATTTCCTGAATGGCTGGGAGTTAATTACATTTTATATATATTTTAAATTTGTTAAACATGTATCAGGTGATATGACCCTATATTGTCATGTTGATTTCCCCCCCTCCCAAAATGGCCAATAATGGGCCTGGAGGGGTGGGGAGGGAATGGTCCCTGGGTGAGCATGTACACAGCTATGTTTTGCAAGCATATTCTGCATGACTGTGGCACTTCTCGGGTTTCTCAAAGCTTGAATAATGTTTCATGGGTTTCTCAACAGTAAAAAAGTTGAGAAAGGCTGGTGTAAACCGTAAACCACCTTCTTGTGGCACTGAATTTTTAAAAATATGAATATAATAATAGTTTTGTTCTCTTTTGATTGATTCAGCCCCGATACAAAATAATGATTTAGTACTATGTAAATAAATTTGAAGGTATACTTTGCATGCTGAAGGCCCCAGGTTCAAATCCTGACATCTACAGTGAAAAGGATAATGGATAACAGTTATTAGGTAACACCTTTTATTCCTCAGAAACGAGACAGCCACGGTCAGACAATGCTTGGCTAATTCACCAGGGGCCTGATCTGGTATAAGACACTTCAGGTGCTTATAGGTTGATGAAGGGATGTGGTTCAGTGGTGGCAGAGACTTAATAGACCTCCAGCCTTGCTCACATGCACTTTTCTCTTTTGCCTTGCCCTTCGATGTGGAGAATGAATCAATTGCTTTTGTGTCTAACTGTTTTGTACTGCTATATCCTACTTGGAAAATATGGTTACCAAGCTCCTGGTGGGGCTTGGAGATATCCTGATGACCAAGATAAATTCACCTGGAGAAAACAGCTATTTGGTGGCTAAGAGCAGTGGCTTCTAATCTGGCAAACTGGGTTTGATTCTCCACTCCTCTACAGGCAGGCACCTAGGTGACTTTGGGCTCATCACAGCCTTGATAGAGCAGTCTCTTTCAGAGCAGTCTCACTCAACCTCACCTACCTCACAGGATGTCTGTTGTGGGGAGAGGAAGTAAAGGCGATTGTTAGCCTCTTTGAGACTCCTTTGGGCAATGAAAACTCAATGCTAGTTTTTGTTTGAAGGGTACATTCAATAGCATTATGCCCTGTTGAGGTCCATCCCCTCCTCAAACCCTACTTTCCATACGGTTCACTCTCAATCTCCAGATATTTCGCAGTCTGAATTTGGCAACCATACTGGGAAACTATGATCTACACTTGTCCGGCAATTGAAGATTACTTGTAACTTGTTTGGAGCCTTGGTTTGCAGGGAAAACACATGTCATACTTTTGCCTGAGAATCTGTAAAGTGAAAGTAACTTTTACTATGTTTGTGTGGGGTGCAAAATTCTTTCCAGACTCATTCACTGAGTTGCTGTGATGCGTGAACTTCTGTATTTCCTTCTTTCTGTATACACTGATTTCAGACACACAAGGAATTTCTGAAAATGCTCATTTCTCAAAACCTTAATGTTGTGGCCTTGAGATAGCTTTATCGTTAAATGTATTTGTAAAGTGACAAATCAGTACCTCCACCACCCAACCCCGAAGAAAGAATTCTGAACACTGGACATATTAATTATTGTAAAGAAAGTATTTCAGAAATGTTTTCAGGTAATTCTTTAAACTGCACAGATATTGTTTTTCATATCCTGTGCATACAAAGCTAAGCTCTGCTAATGCTAAGGAATAGAAAAGTTATGACTAATACATTTCAGAAAACTTCAGCATTTTTCTTATAATACGTTTTCTGAACGATTAACATTATGGGTTGTAAGACTTTTCAAGGCTAAAATGCAAGTGCCTTGTCTCCCGTTGGAATGTTATAAATCTCCTGTTTCCATTGTGGTAAAGCTTCTGTTTCAAACTCTGCAGGTTTGTGAGATAGAGATCTTAAATTTGTCATTGGACTGGGTCCATCCTTGGCACTAAGCCCATTTTTAAGACAAGTTCTGCATTGTGCGATATTGATTGGGAGAAGGGGTGGGATTTATTTTGGATTTTCAATTCAATCACATTTTAACAAGCCTATGTTTTATACTTTTTCAAATTGTTAAGTAATTCCATTAATAAGGCTTCCACTTCTTCCCTCATTGTTCATCTAAACACAAAAGTTAGGAACTGATGCACTGTGGTCAGTGGAAATACTGGCCCTGATTCTCTGTGAACTTCCCGCCAGGACTGAACAAAAATCTGCATTTACACAACACATCACATAGTGATGGCTGACAAATTGGTTACTTTATTGCATATCCATATCACGAGCCCATGATAAGCATCATTGGAATAATGTCAGATGATTGCTCGTGTTTTCGGAACTGTGCATTATGAAATCCATATAATTGTTTCTATGAATTGGCATTTACATGACTCTTCCTGTAGTCTGATATAGATGTAACACTCTCTGTGAACAATGGATTGAAATTTCGCAGCCAGGCTCAGGAATGTGCGCTCTTCTTCCCTTGCTAAAGTGATTGTGCCTCTTCCTTCTTTGTTCCTGAATATTTAGTGTTACATGTGTACCACCACTATCTAAAGTTGTCTTTTAACCAGAATTTAAAAATTATTTGTAAACATGCTTAAAATTAACCCTGCTTAAAATTAATCATAGTGTTGGTGCATGTAATCACACTAAACCATTTTGTTGACAAAAGAACAGGCAGGGTGGATATAGATTGCACATGCAATAAAGTGGCACAAATTTACAAACTTGGAGTTGCAGGAAGTCAGCTATCCATCTGTTCTGAACCTGTGTTGTCAGTAAGGTAAAATCTTAAATGGTAATGAGTTTCACCTGGAGAAATTCAACCTAAAACACCTTGAATTTAAATAGATTCAGTTGGGTCTAAAGCAAGGGAACAAAGTTTGAGCCCAGTGGCACCTTTAAGACATAAAGAGTCAACCACACCAATTCTCTTTGTCTGGTCCTGAAGAATGAGATCGGCCACTGAAGGGCTGTCCCCCGAATCCTGATCCTGGTATGTGAGTGCACCAACAACTCATGGTCAACAGCATCAAACACTGCCAATAGATCTAATAGCACAAGAAGGGCTGACCCACCTCAATCAAACTGTGTCTTTATCATTTACTTTAATTATTTACTTATTAATTATATTTCTATACCGCCGCTCTCAACATTTGCCAGTTTGCGGTGGTCCACAAACATATTCTAACAGGAACAATATCCCAATAATAAAACATCCTTAGTTAAAAATCCCCATAAAAACTAACAATATTTATAACAATAATAATAAAATGGCAGTGCAAATGTATAAAAGTTTTCCCTCTCCAGCCTCTCCAGCATTTCTAGTGGTTGGCAACAGTTGATATATGTGGCTGAAGATGGTAGACAGGGAAGATGTAACATGGCCCAACTGATTAATACTTCATCTTAAACCTGGAGGGAAGGGGAGCCCGTTCTTAAACCCCAGGAGTGCAGCCCAACCAAAAGCCTGGTGGAAGAGACCTGTGAAATGAGTTCCTGGTGTACTGAGTTCCTGGAAGAGCTGAAGGTCCCAACAGAGCTATCTCAGTTCTGCAGGGCCTGCAAAATGAGGATTTTCTGCTTGATGTTTGGCTGAGGCTGGGACCAGAAACAACTCAGGCCCTTCCTCCAGCTAACACTATGCCATCTTGCAAACTCAGTCCATGTGATGATTATGATTGACTATGGATAGGGGAGGAATGGAATTATGCTGCTTCTTGTATTTTATGTTATTAGGGTGGGTTGATTAATTTTATTGGGGGTTTTCTTCTGTTTTATGTGACCCTCCACAAGTCCATGGAGAGTGACGGGATATAAATTGACATAATAATGATAATGATAATAAAGCTGTCGTGCTCTTGGTTAATGGTAGTCCTCTGACTTAAAACATCTTATGGACTGCTCTGGAATCTCTATCTGTTCTTTTTCCACTTTTGATAGGAAACCACTGTCTTGCCTTTGTTCAGATTCACTCTCTGAATCTGTCAGATTCTTACTGGGAATCTCTTTTTTTTCCTGCTCAAATTGCCTTTTCTAGTAGCCTTAGTGGACCAGGTATTTCTTTCTGTATCCCTCTCACTAGAAGAAGGGATGGGTAGCTAGATTGTGGGTTAGGTCTTCCGTTTCCATGCTGACAATAACTGGCAATTTCCTCTCATGCTGTTTGCTTGAGTAAGGCCAAGAAATCCAGGGGAAACATTGATGATACCACTCCCTGCCCATTACACATGAGGAAACTTTCTGCACTGTTATTGGGTGTGGACCTGGCAACTTATTTTTGAAGGATGACTTGAATTTTCCATGGTAACTGCAGTCTTTGTCTGGTTTATGGATGCGGGTAAATCCACTTCTCAGCCTCCTCCCATTCCCTGAAAAGAAGGTGAGAGTCACCAACCAAGATGTCCTCCACCTCAGAAGGATAAACTACCTTCTTTCTATCCCTCTGTCTTCAGCTACCTCCCTTCTCTTGCAGGCTCTACCTCTACCTAGGAAATCTAAGGCACAGTTGTGTGATGCCAGATTTGATTGACATTGCTATTCGAATATATGATGATATCTGACACGTATGTAGTTCCACATGTGATGTACAGAGTAATTTTCAGAAGTGGCAGTAGACATAGGTAATTTTTTAAAAAAGAAACAAATACATGAAGACATATTTATAAGACCTGTACTATAGCTTTCTATCTCTTACTGTATGCTTTAATGGATGAAACTATACCATTATGCATATAATTGTGTGTTTGGAGAGATTAGGAATGAGTGGTCTGAGAGGACTAAAAGCATTCCCATCAATTTATAACGATTTCTATTTCTATATGTGTTCAGGTGCAATTTAAAAGCTGGGGGAGGAATAGAAATAGAAGGACTTAGACTGCAACAATGGATTTGGTAACTTTATGTATTTTCACAGCTATGTTTAGATATTTTGATTAAAATTTGCAGCCAGCGATAATGAACATTTGAACACCTAACAGTGTTACATCAAGCAGATCCAGTCTGTGATTGACATGCAGGGCTTACTGTATAATTGCTATGCTTCTCCTTAGGCTCCTCAAACATTGCATTTCCTTTAATAGTGCAATATTAATAACCAGATGTGATCCTCTTCCTGCCCAAAGGTCATACTGGCTGGCCTGGTCAGCCTGTTTGTCTGTGTGCATGAACTGTGAAGTCTATTCAGAGTGACAGGTATAGGAAAGGGAGGGGGTGGGTGTTAACCTCAGAACCACCAAAAGGGACTTTTTCCTACTGGGAACAAAGACCAGCAGGAGCTTCTGCCTTTTTCAGCACTCCTGGGACCTTCACCAAGTACACAAAAGATTGTGCAGCTGAAGAAAGTACTCTTCACAGCTAATAAATAATTGAAAACATTCATTTATCAATTTTAAGTTCTCAGTTGATCAAAATAATCCATTATGTATGTATGCTTTGTAATTTAATTGTTAAATTGCTAAAGTTGTACTTCTTGTCTCCTATATCAATTTTTAAAAATGGAATCGAGATGCTGGCTGAGAGTTAGTTACCTAGGATGCCCCCTCTCAAATGATTTGCCTTTACATTTTTCAAAAGAAATTGCTGTTATAGCATATGTAATATACTAATTACATAACCTTTTTTTGGTTAAGTGAGAAAAGTCAAAATAAGCAGCTATTTGTTTCTTAATTGATTTTTCTTTGTTAGTTGTTCACTGAATAGATAAGTAGTGCCTGTGATATTTGATTGCAACGTAAGGCACCCTTTTAACCTTCTGTTCTTTCCTAGCCAGTATTTCAAATACAATGCAACATACCTCCCTTAGGCATAGTAGGATTAGAATGGTAACAGTAATCCCTGATGCTATGAAACAGAACTGATAGAACTTCCAGTTTACTTGTTTGGGATTATGCTCATGAATCCCTCTTGATCTAGATGCATCAACCCTTTGGGAACTTATACGGAACACACGATGAGTTAAAAAAACCACGTGAACTAAGGCCTCTAATGAGTTTTAAAGGCATCGTTCTTATTTTACTGACTGAAATTTAACATGCATGCTGATTTGTAAATGGATTATGTGATACAAATCCTTATAACTTTGTTCCGCTTACTCCTCATATTAGAAATGTTCATCGTTTGGTAGTAGCTTTAAATAGCTGGTTTTCATTTGTGCATTGACTTTTCCAAAATGAATTTTTAATAAAATGTAGAATTTACAGGAGGTGCTAGATTTTAATCTTTGCAGTTTAAATAGTCTTCCCACAGGGTGTGGCAATGTCCACAATTGCTTACAGCCTCAGAATTATGTCTCTAATATGTTCTAAGTCTACTTTCAGTACATAAATGGCATTTAATTCTCTGAGGTATATCATGTTGGTAGAAGAGGATTATGGTTATGGGGGGCTCTGGGGAAATTATTTACTAGCATGGCCCATTACTTGTTTTTGCTTTCCTGAACCTGGTTGCCTTCTTAGGAATTCTCTTTCTTCTGAGACTTCACCACCGCCTACAATTCTTTAATACCTGGAAATTATGCCCAAATTTAGGGACCTGTTCACTCAAAGGTTGACTAGGAGCACCAGTCAATTTCTTAACATCAATCAAATTCCAGTTATCTAACATTTAAAGGTGTAATTTAGCTGAATCACTACATTTTATTTGGTGATCTCTGTGCAAACCAAAGCTAAACTAGACAAGGGTAACATTCCCATATGAGGAGGGAAATTAATATTTTTTGTGTGCCATTCACTCCTATAATGGTCCTGATAAAACTTTCCTAGAGGTTAAGAAGCTTTGTTCAAGAGACATGGAATACTTTCCTGCTCCTGGAACATGTTTTTTTCCCCCTCCCTCTGGCAGAGCAATTTCAATTATAAGCCATATCTGAAGGTTCAGTCCTCTAATCTCGCCAGTTTGAGAGAGACTGTGGATACTCAGAAGTGAATACATTACTTGCTACTGAGTGTTGGACAATCCAAATACTTTTCATTCTTTTATGCAACTCTGAGGATTAGAGTTGAATCCAAAGTTGTGTTTTGTACCAGTACAAGACAGTGGAACAATTTTCACCTTTCTGTCCATTACAGATCCCTCTTTCTACCCATTTCATAAGGCCCATTTCTCCAGCTGGGTGTAAGTAGTTAGGGAGATTAACAATATTGCTGTTCAATCCACTGGGAGCAATGTCCTTTCAATCTAAACCCAATTTTAATAAAGGTATAGAACACACAACTTGGCCACTATATTGAGAAGTAAAAATACAGGATTTTTAATTTTTTATTAATTCATTCATTCATTTATTTCTTACATTTTTATACTGTCCTCCCTTGCAGCTCAGGGTGGTTTACAGGGAACATGAAATCCAATCTGGCAGATATACATAAATTCAGTAACTGCATCAATATCAATAGCAACAACAACATTGAAACATATTATTATTTAACCATTTCCCCCACATCTTTTGTGGATACAAATTTGACATTGCTCAGACATAGGGTTTTTTTCAGTAAACATCTTACTGCTGTGAAATACCCCACCTCAGAAATGTTGCTTTCTTCTTTTGTAAAACTTCTCAATAAATGTTGTGTGATTACTGACTGATGCTTTCAGATGGAAGGCTGCTGCTGTTAATTTAAAAAGAGTATTCTGCATGCAAATATACCTTGTCATAGACATTCGTATTTTAGTTTATTAACTATATATATAGTTTTTAGTTTTGAAACTCCTTGTTTTCTGTATCTGCCACTTTAGAACCAGATTAGAACAGCCGCATCATCTAGTAGTATCATTCCTTGTGCAGTTCCATCCAAATACTAATCAGAGCAGTTCCTATTTAGCTTTTGAGATCTGAAGAGATGAGGCGAGACTGGGCTATCCACAGCTCAGAGAAATTTGAATAACTTATTTCAAACTTGCCTAATGTTGTCTTTAATGGCAAAATTCTGTCTCTTCTTTCCTGCTCCCTGTCAAGAGAGAGCACAGAATTATGGAACATAAGCTGACATTTTGCTCTGCACTGCTACCTAAGACTGTTTCATAAATCACTTCTCTTCTGTGATGTTTGCTTGAGGTAAATTAAATTTATGTTGCCTCACTTTCAGGCTATCCAGTAAATCCTTTGTTCTGTTATTCTTGATTTGTGGATTTTGTTTGCTTTTACTGTCCACTACTTTCATTAAACCAAAGGTGGAGGAGGGCTGCTTTAGTTGGTTTATTCCAAGCTCATTTTTATTTATTTTTTGGAAAAAAGCTTAGAAGCTATGACTAATTACAAAGGCATGAAAATAACATATGAGACAACTGTTTGTTTATTGTTTTATTCTAAGGGCATGGGGTTAAATGTGTGTGCCCATAGCCCAGGAGGGACACACCTGCACCACTCCCTCCCAACTGCAGGCAAAAATGGCTTCTTTGAAGGCTGGACTCTGAGGCATTGTACGATTTTGAAGTCCCACCTCCAAACTTCCAGGAATATTTCCAACCCAGGGGTAGCCAACCTTCAGGTGGGGCCTGGAAAGCTCCTGGAATTACAGCCCACCTGCAGAGTATAAAGATCAGCTCCCCAGGCAGAAAGGGCTACTTTGGACAGGGTTGTGGTAGCAAAGAAACATTTAAGGCCTCCCACACAGGTTGTTGTTGAATTGAAAGACTCGAAAGACCTACTGCACAGGGTTGTTGTACAGATGAAACAGGAGACAAAAGAACCAGTTTCGTCTGCCGAATAATGCTGTGGCCTCAAATATGCAGCGAGTTGGGAATGGCGGTCAAGGCAAAAAAGGAAACACTAAAAAATCAGTGTTCCCTTGCCACAGGCCATCAGAGGCCCTAAAGTGGGCCAGAGCCAGGAAGGGGCTGGGCCAGCATTGATGTCATGCACTAGCTATTATGTCCCCCTGGGCATAATCGGTCAGTCTGTACCACAATGAGCTTCTGCCCTTGTTTTAGCTGAGAGAATAGAGCATATCCATCTTCTGCTTCCAGTTATGTCATCTATTTTATTTCTTTATTGGCCATCCAAGGATATTCATGTTTACAGTTGTTTATTTAGTTACCTAAAAATACATGGTCACAAAATGAAGAAAATGTCTTCACAGAATTCTGTAAACATTCTGTTGATTCATTTCATACTCATAGACCAGATTTTCTGACAATATTTGAATCTACTCTCTTCCTGCCCCTTTTGTGGGTTCCAGTCACTTCCGATTATTGACACTTTCATAAAAGCTTTCAGTTTCTTCTTTGTCATCGTTATTTGGGGTGAGTGATGGTTTTATTGATATTATACTGACAGAGTTTGCATTATAGTCCTTGACTGTCTGTGCTATCACATCACCATTAAAACAAATCTGTTACTTCTGTGTTTGCTATTCTTCAATTAAAGCACTTAAGTTTTCTGACTAAAAATGACTTAATTTAGGCCTTTTTAGTTCATTCATTCCCAAGACTTTAAACTTTCCATTTCTTGTTTATGATTTCAAGTTTACAGTGATTCATGCTTCTCACATTCTGTGTTCCTCTTACATTGATTAATGCTTCCCACATTCTGTGTTCCTCTTATATGTATTGAACAACCTGACCTAGATAGCCCAGGCAAGTCTGGTCCCATCAGATCTCAAAATCTAAGTAGGGTTGGCAACCTCCAAGGAATACCTGGGTTAGGACACAGGGCAGGAAAACTGCCTCCAAATGTCTCTTGCCTGGAAGTCAAACAGTCTTAAGATCTCATGGTTCTTATGACAAATAATATGCCTTATGACAAATAATAATAAATAACGTTGAACAGTTTTGGATTATCCTTTTGCATCCATTCATATCAGCCACCTAATACTCTTTCAGCTTTAATCCAGTCACATAATGAAGAATAACACTATTTGTGATTGTCCCCTGCTCTTCCCTAATAAATAATTAAGACCTATCTGGGAGTCAAGTTTTCCAGCAAACCTTGGGAACAAAAGACCATTTGTTTTTGATGAATATGTAATACATTAATATATTTATTTATTTCATTTATACCCTGCCTTTATCCCCAATGGGCATCTAAAACAACTTAAATCAGTCTTGTCTCCTCTATCCTCATAACAACCCTGTCAAGTAGGTTAGGCTCAGAGTGTATGACTGGCATGTCACGCAGTGAAGTTTTGTCATTGCTTTGAGGCTTGAACCTTGATTTCCCAAATCTTAATCTGAACTCTAACCACTACTGGGCCTGCATGTGTCATGCAAGTCAAATGGTAGCAAGTTGCCCAGTAGCTGCTGCCTAGCCTGTGCTGGCCCCAGTGATATAGAAATATATCTGTTCATGAATGTAGTCTCTGGATTTGAAAATGCACAGGTAAGGCCTACTGAGCAATAAATATACTGATAACTTTTTTGTATCATAATAAGATTTGCGCTAAATGAAATATACAGGTTGTTATAAAATCATAATTTATAATTTTTTAAATTATTTGAAATTTAATATTGATACTAAAGTTGTGTATGTTCAATCAAATGATGGAATTCTTGGTGTGACCATTATTTTATATTTCTCATAGCTCTTACAGCTTTACTGTAATTATTTGAGAATGGTTCCAGATTGCTTATTTCAAATATCAGTTAAATATTACAAATCAGAATAACAGTACTTCTTACACAAAATACAAATACAGGTTTCATACAAGGGATAAATGCCTGCGTGTATGTGTGTCAATATGAATGTTTGTGTAAGTGCAGATATAAATAGTGATGTATTTGCGGAGAGGGAGGATTTAAGATCCCAGATATCACACACATACAATGCAGCCCAAATTACTTTTAGTCGCTGCATTTTAATGCACTTTAAGCCAGGTGGCTAACACCATTTAAAACCTAACTCAAGTGTTATACTAATTTAAATTTAACATACATTTCTGCTTAGACAAGAACTATTCAGGCACAGTGGAATTATATGTTGCTGCTGCCCGTTACTATCCTCCCTTCCTTTTCCTCTAGCCTTAGCACTAGTAGTTGGTTGCTGGTATTATTATAAGTGGATTATTGAACTAGATTTAGGCATGACAGACAAGGCCTGGCTGCTGCCTAATTTCTCTCTGATGTTGTAAAATATGACAGATACGAGCAAGCAGACTGCAGCAAAGAAATTAAAAGACGCTTACTCCTGGGGAGGAAAGCTATGGCAAATCTAGACAGCATCCTAAAAAGCAGAGACATCACCCTGCCAACAAAAGTGCATCTAGTTAAGGCTATGGTCTTCCCAGTTGCAATGTATGGCTGCGAAAGTTGGACCATAAGAAAAGCCGAGCGTCAAAGAATTGAGGCTTTTGAACTCTGGTGCTGGAGAAGACTCTTGTGAGTCCCTTGGACTGCAAGGCGAACAAACCAGTCAGTCCCAGAGATCAGCCCTGACTGCTCCTTAGAAGGCCAGATCCTGAAGATGAAACTCAAATACTTTGGCCACCACATGAGAAGGAAGGACTCCCTGGAGAAGAGCCTAATGCTGGGAGTGATTGAGGGCAAAAGAAGAAGGGGACGACAGAGAATGAGGTGGCTGGATGGAGTTACTGAAGCAGTTGGTGCAAACTTAAATGGACTTCAAGGAATGGTAGAGGACAGGAAGGCCTGGGGGATCATTGTCAATGGGGTTGTGATGGGTCAGACACGACTTTGCAACTAACAACAACAAAGCAAGCAGAGGGTCAGGTCTCAGAGCTGGATCTTGCTATGATGGAATAATACAAAGCTTTTTTGCCTTTTCATGGCCTTTTTGATGGCAGCTGGTTGTTGATCTGCAGCCATTCTAGCACATGGCAGTCCCCAACCTTTCTCAGGTCAGGGACTGCCTACGGAGTGAGGGGAGAGCCGTCAGCCAGGGGGCGCTAACGCACATGCGCGGCAACTGCGCGCATGCGCATTTGCGTCACCGGCGTGCCGGTGGCTGCGCCTGCCTCTTCCCTTCCTTCTCGCTGCGGGCGGGGGGAGGCAGGCGTGGCTGCTGGTGGCCCGGTACCGTGGCCTTTGTGGCCCGGCACCGGGCCGCGGACCGGGGGTTGATGACACCAGCTAGCACAGACACATTATATGGGACATTTTGTTAATAGTATGAAAACTTTGTACTATCTTTAAATCTGCAAGATTAATCATTAAGCAGAATTATGAGATAATTAGGTCACAAGTAGTAAATTCCAGTACTTGGTTTTCCATATGTACTTTAGAAATTGCTATTCCAGTTTAAGATTTTCCTAAGATATATTTTTATTGTTGTTTCTCTAAACCTGTAAGCAGTTAAAACAACACTATTATATCAAGATTTGTTCTTCAGTTTTACAATTTACAAGAAAATTCACCTTTTAAACCGTAAAATAACCTTATGTGGAGAATATTACAATTATTAGCCAATAATGTAAAGGTCATCTAGGGCAGGGGTAGTCAACCTGTGGTCCTCCAGTTGTTAGTGAACTACAATTCCCATGAGCCCCTGCCAGCAAACACTGGCAGAGGCTCATGGGAATTGTAGTCCATGAACATCTGGAGGACCACAGGTTGACTACCCCCGATCAAGGGATTCTATAATTAGGGTTGAATGAGTTAATAAAACATTGTCCCCTGCATACTACTAGCATTTGTTCACACCCCTTCCCCAAACATTTAGAATTATATATAGGACTAAGTTGGACAAGTTCAAAACTAGATTAATTTCTAATTAGCCTATTGTGGGATTTACCATGTCCTCTTTGTTTAATTTTGCAAAATCCGTTTTCTTACCCCTTTTGTGATTATTTGTTTCTCAGGAGGAAATGACAGATGCAAAGGTATGAAATAATCAAATATATTCCCATTAAATGTGTATTTGTTCTTGCATAGAACTTTTTTTATTCCTGCTGCGTTCAGAAGTGAAGAAGGTATGTGGCTGAGTAAAAGAAATAAGAGTGCTCAAGAAATTATTTGAAGAGAGGATGTCACATCAAAGAATGTTTCTAGCACCGCATAGGATCAACAGGGAGCATGCTACAAACATCTGCGTGCATGTAACGGGCAGGAAGAAATAAAAGGGTGGAGTTAAGCAAAAGAATGAAAAGGAGCCAAGTAAAGTGGTTGGATGAGAGGATAAAGGACAAGGTAGAGGCAAAGATGTATAGAGTTTTCAGAATGAAGTCAAAATATGTGAACCAAATATACAAATAGAGTTGAAGCCAATAGATTTCCCCAGAGACCATGATACTGACTTGATGGGGAAATGTTGTGTCTGTTGCTAATGCGCAACATATTGTTTTGAGTTGTAGCTTATATTTTAGACCTGTTGTTTCTAGCAGTATACACACTTATTTCTATCCTGCCATGCTCTTTGGTGTTGCAAGTTTACGTAGCATATTAAGCCGTATCTGGGGGAAAGCTGGGTCCTAGCACTGCATCCTGAAGTGCTGTGAAATGATAAATATTTTTGCTCTTATTTTAAGCAAATGAAGGGATAAGTACTCATTCATACACATTGCTTTAAAGCACAGTTCCCCAGTGTGGCACTTCCCTTGGGACCTGCCAAGCTTTTCAGAAAGTGGACAGAGCCACTATAACGCAGGACTTGTTACTGGCTGCCCTTTTCAAACTGGAGCATCAGGAAGACAGGGAAGCACCTGGGCTTTCTTTAAGCAGTGTGTGGTTTCATTCCATATTCAGGATTTTCTTCCCATGATTTGAAAGAAGGAAGTTATTTAACCTGACTTCACCTTCTGGAGCTGCCAGTTGCCTGCGTGCTCAAAGATGTTGGGGACCCCAGGCGTAAAGAGAAGGAAACAAAATGCAGCTACTGGTCTCTTTCAAAAATGCCTTTCAGTTCTAGTGAACTGACTAGGCATCATGTAAATTTATTAAATTTATAACTCATCCCTGTCGGCCATGCCGTATATGTGATCCAGCATAATCAACCAGCCTCTTCAGACATTATATCCATGTAAACTGGGAGTCTGTTAACTATCTATTTTGAGAATTTAGCTCCCAAAAGGGACCCATTAGACATTGGCACTGTTTCATACAAATGGGGCAGCATGTGGATGGATCCTGCTCACAGACGAGCAAGCTGTTCCCTTGCCTATCTATATATATTTGCTCCAACATATATACGGAATACGTGTGATTGTCATTACCCACCTTCAGGCAAGCATGTATAGAGAAGAAGGAAATTTAACTTGGTCATGAATGTGAGGCCAGCATGGTTGGCTTGTGTACAAGAGATCATATACCCATATAGCTGAGAGAAGTGGATAGAATTTCTCATGTATTAGCTCCACACATAGAAAGAGATTTGCAAGGCCCCTGATCTTTTATATTTGTGCTGCTATTGAATTATCAATCTTTGATTCAGACCTGAACCGCAGTAGCATTCAAGGTGGAATCAAGCTGATTCTTTAGAAATTATCATCTTATAAACAACAAATTCTGTATACTGTCATTTTAGATAACTATGACTTAGTGCCTAGCATCATATTAATTTTATCATTTTATGTTGATACACTAGCCAAGTGAAATGGAGAATATTCCCAAATGCAGGCTTAGTAAATTAATGTACAATGTTACATGCAAAAATTGTGCAACGTATTTTTTTGTATAGATATAGATACTGATTGTACAGACATTAAACCAAAAATAGAAAACATTAAATTAGTTCACATGCAATGCAGAATGATTTATTTGAGTTGTTAGCTTGTGAAACCATTATTGACTCACCAAGTCCTGGTTTCAGCATCATTGCTTTTCTCCCTCCTCACTAGGGACCTGGTAGGTCTCTTAGCCTATTCTATAGTACCCAACTCAAGTCATGTGAACACAGGAGATTGCTGTGTGCTGAATCAGTTCAATGATCTCTCAAGATCGTCATTGCCCACTTTGATTGGCAGTAGCCCGCCAGGGTTTCAGATTGTCTTTCACATCAGCTACTGCCTAACCCCTTTAAACTGGAACTGCTGGGTGTTGAACTTTCTGAGTGCAAAACTACTAAGCTACAAGTGCATCAGAAATGTCCTTAGCATTGACAAGGCAACAACAGGGAAGGTGCATTAGGGAACCTTTGGTTGATCTAATGCAGCATTTCTCAAACCCCTGAAACATTATTCAGACTTCAAACCCCAGAAATGGCGTAATTGCGCAGAATATGGTTGGGAAACATAGCTGTGTAAATGCCCACCTGAGGTCCTTCCTATTAACTCCCACCCATTCAGGAAACCCAGAGCTGCCAAGAAATCCCAGGGGGGTTGATAAACCATGGTTGACAAAGCCTGGTCTAATGCCTCTGGCAAAGGAAGCTGCCAGTCTTTCACATTAACTCTTTCCTCATTAAATTTCTACTAAACTTCAGCACATAAAATCAACCAAACAACCCCTTCAAAACTGCTTGCTTGCCATGCAAGATGCTTGCAGCAGATACCTACTCTATGTCTTACCCATCATGAATTTTTATTTATGACCCATTAGGTTGTTTTTCCTTCAAACACAGCTCACCAACTGTATACCTAAGAGTGCTCCTGCAAGAAGTCCCAAAATCCTGCATTCTCTTCACCTGCTTCCATTTACTCAATAAAAACACAGGTGATTTGCATTAAATAAGCTTTATTAGAGAGAGCAAATAATAAACAGGAAGAGCTGTGATTGCTAACACAAGCATTTGATGCTCAAAGTTACCTGGAAATTATTTCTAAGGTAATTTCTACACTTTGAATCCTGCTGGTGAAAGCTGTTTGGTTATGGTCCAAGATACACAAACAGTATGTTACTCTAATTTTCACATTAGGTTACACTCAGCGCTGGGGTGAGGGAGAGGAAAAGAAACAGAAAAAAACAGGCCACTTAATATGAGTTGGATTTTCATCCACATCCCATGTTTACCCTCTTTGTGAATGAGCATTGAAGATAGACATAAGGCTGGACTCTTTTTTACACTTCTTTCCTCCTTTGGAAATCCATTGTGTCAATTGAGTTGTGGTTATCTTTCACAGTGAAAAGGCCCTACTAACTACTGGTGTGTGGGCGGAGCATTTAGCTACAGGGGAGAAAGTTGTATTAGCAGGCACACAAAATTCTCTTCACAATACTGCTCTCCAGTCTCAGAGAACTGTCTTCCCCAAACACAACTGTCTTCCCCTTAACACAAAAACTGGGCATTCAGCAAGAAAGGATAATAGCTAGCAGTACTTATTCTGCTATTTCTCTGGTAGAAGTGGGCATTGTCCTTTGTTGACCTTCATATCCCTCCATTCACATGTGCTGGCCTAAGAGTATGTGCCCTCATGGTCAGGAACAATCGTCCTATCAGAAGGTCTTTCCATTCCGGCCAGCATCATCAAGCAAAATAATCCTGAACTCGTAGCATTTTGAGTTTGCCAGCAGTGCCTTAATTGGATAAATTATGGCATGTTGTGGAAAGTGAAAGTTTGGGATACGATCTTTGAAATAATTTCACATCAACAAAGTCCCCTGTTTTTGGTTTGTCTGTTTGTTTTTAAAGGGATGGTTTCAGGACAATCAGTGGCAATTCTTGTGGAGTGAACATTTTGAACATTAACACATTACAATAACAAAGATGCAGACTTTTAACTGTTGAGGCTCATAATAACTGAATTGATTTTCTAGTTAATCTAACAATGTTTTCCTCTGTTTCAGACTACTTTGGGAACTTCTGCTGGCCAGGGAATGTTTACCATTGTGAGTCTAGGTGGAGTGGAGGGCTGCTATTTTTTGATCCTGAATGAGTGGTGGCTGTTGCATGTAGCATGTGGGGGAACACACAGGGTTTTTTTATTTTACTTCATTTATACCTAGCTTTTCTTCCCAGTGGGGACTCAAAGCAACATGTTTTTTTCCCCCCTCCTCTGCTCTATCTTATCTTCACAATGGCCCTGTGAGGACCATTAGGCTGAGAGTGTGTGCCTAGGCCAAGGTAATGTAGCAAGTTTCCATTGGCAGAGTAAGGATCTGAACCTGAATCTCCTAGTCTGACTCTCTCATTGTTAAACCACACTGGCTGTCAGGCATTGCATGGTTGGTCTCTCCAATGCAACATTAGTGATATGCGCCAGCTGTGCTTTTCAAGTAGCCACAGCAAGGTCAACAGTAGGATCTGAATTGCTCATGATGGCACATATGGCTATAATGAAATCTTCCATAGATTGATGACACGTCACCATTCACCTTCTGCTGTGATTGAGTCATTTCTCTTCTTCTGGCACATTTCAGTGTCCAAATGTGATGACCTGCAACTAGGCTAGCTGTAACTGGTTGACTTTCCTATTGCATATCCGTGCACTAGACTTAGAATTAATAAGCACTCTCTTTGGATTGTCCTGTGCAATTCTCAACCTTAGTGGAGTTTTCTGTAACACATGAACTTTGTGAAGTGCAACTGACTGAATTTACAGTTGAGTATCACCCACCTCACCTCCAGGCTGTTCTATGCAGGAGAAAAAAGTATCATGAGGAAAATCCCCATGGACCAATTATGCATGGGGTGGAAAGGCTGCACTGGTGGCGGCAGATCAGCAGGGCTAATCCCCGATTGTGCATGATGTTGATGCCATCCCAGCCACCACCCAGCCCTGGCCTGACCCAGTGCCTCAGATGGCCCGCGGTAAGCGAACATGGATACTTCCACATTTTGTTTGATACTGCGGGCACCATCTGTGGCCCTGCTGGGCCAACCCTGTGCATAATGCAGGGACATAATGCCCTGCAGGGACACCAAACGCCCCTGTCAGCTTCGCAGAGCCACAGACCTGGACTGTTCTCCCACCCCCCATGCTGGCGGGAGATTGGCATGCCGCTCTTCTGCCAGCATGCAGTGGGGCCCACATGCCCCCCACTTCCTTCCTGCTGTCGCCACGCAGTTTACCAGGCTCTCCAAGCTCCAGCGTTGTGTACGCGCACGCTATGCCAGGGCAGTTCATGTACACCGGGGGATTCCCTCCCCCATGTGTATGCTGGAAGCAGCAGGCCATGCCACCTTGGCGCAAGGACCTGGCAGCAGCCTGGCGTGGCTGCTGCTGTGCATAATCGGATATGTGGATGCTTACTTTGTCAACACCCCCTTTTTCAAGAATGTCTTTGTACAATTGGCTTTTAAGGGGGTGAAGGATTTTTCCTAACCTGACTATTGTAGGGAAAATCATGCCCTGTGGCAGACAGCATGCTTGTCTTGGATTATGCAAAGTGAGAGTAGGACACCGAAATACCAGTTTCATAACATTTTTTAAATGCCTTCTATTTTTCTGATTTTTTTTCTGCTGGGCCTTCACATCTCTTCTCCAGTGGGTGCTGTCAGGATTGTCCCCAGCAAGTCCTACCTCAGAAGACATGTTGGGAGAGGGGTAGGACCTTTCCCTGTGCCCTTTTGGCCACCCAGTCCACCCTTGCTCCATCCTTCATAGCTTTGTTTTACAGAAATGAAGGTTCAGAAGGTTGGGCAAGAATGTATAAAAAAAGAGGACATCCTACCTCTCCCTATCCCTTTTTCTGTTCTGTGTTTCATTTTCTCTTTTCTTTCCCGTTTCTGTCTCCCCAACCCCACTGATTTCTTTAAGGCTGAGTTTACAAGGGGATGGTGAGGACTGTAGAAGAGTGTGAAAGGGAATGACGAGGAGGAATGGAACACTGTAGGGTCAAATGCCACTGACTGTTTATATTTGATTAATTTGAATACTGTACACTTAGCGAGCCTGTACTCCCCACTCATAAAAGTAAGAAATTTACTGTTGGTTGAGCAAACAGTTGGTTGAGTAATAACAGAATGTCCTCCTGAGCAAGAGGATATGAAATGCTTTTGAGGCATGATTATGTCAGGCTGACTCTGCAATATCCTCAGATACATGTGTGAATCCATAGCACAGACAGTGATCACAATCTAGCAAACCTCAGTTCATTTCAGTGATAGAAACAAACAAGCAGTGTTGCTGAAATATGTATATAGTTCTATGCATTAATAAGTTTCATCCTTAAGAAATAATTTGGAATGTGGGTGCTAAATGTTGGGATCCTAACAATGCAGGACTAAGCAGCTGCGTCCTTCCAAACTCAATAAAGTACATGGTCTTGGAAGAGTATAACTGTCTTTGGGGATTCAACTATAAAGCTGGCATACTGATATTTAAAACTATTTTAAAATATAGAGAATTCCTTTGTGTTGTTCTGCAGTCTTTGGTAACTCTTTAGGTACGTGCTCAGATCAGTCTTCCTTTCTTTCCCCAATATGGTCATCATGAAAGTCAGTCTTGTAAAAGTTGCACAATAACTGGTGCCTGAAATAGTCATCAGAAAAGACTGTGCTAATGTGAAATGTGTGCTAATGAAGCTTTTAAGAAATATACTCTAAAGATGATGATGTCATCAGCTGACCATTTAAAAACCCTTCATTCAAGTTTGCTATCCTGCCATCTATTTTGTATATATATGTCCCACTGTGTTCAGTGGAGCTAATTCATAATTAGGTGGGTACAGGATTACATATACAAGTTTTGTTTGTAACTTTATCTGATATCTTTGGTATTCCTCCCTGAAATTCATCTCTTTGGCTGAGATGAACCATGGTAACAGAAATGTAACTATTAACACAATGCATGAGATGTCACATACTCATGTTGATCTCCGAGTATAAATACATACACACACACACAATCCTTTAGGGCAGCCTTCCTTGACTTGTTTACTGTTAAGAAACCCCTGAAGTAATCTTCAGGCTTTGAGAAACTCCAGAAGTCATGCAATCATGAAGAATATGATTGGGAAGCATAGCTGTGTATATGAGCTGTGTATATGCCCACCTGGGTCATATATGGTCATAATCGCCCAATAAACGTTTAATAAATTAAAAATATATATATTCAGGAACCACTTCCAGGGCTTTCAAGAAACCCCAGGGTTTCATGAAACCCTGGTTGAGAAAGCTTGCTGTAGGGCATGGGCATTCTAGCCTTCATACCTAAAACACCTGTATACATCATAAATATTAGTCTTTAGTGTTTTAAACATATGTAACATGTTCTCTTTATAAAATTGTTTTGTAAACAATGACATATTTTCTTTATAAAATACTTTGGATGCTAGTAACAAGGCAGCCTGTTATTCTTAGTGGTATATAGACCTTGAATGGTTAAGGCTGTAAAAACTCCAAGGAAAGGCAGATGGTTGACTTTTTTCCAGGGATTATAATTTGTTTTCATTAAATGTGGTTGCATTCTTTATTTTGATGGAGTTTATACTCTATTCAGCCAGCCTGGCATAACTGTTTTTTGTAGTACAGCTAGACATGAGTCCTGTAGCACCTTAGAGACGAAACCAGATTTTCAGGCTATAAGATTGCAAAAGTCAGTGCTCCCTTCATCAGTAATGTATGTCAGCACTTGATAGAGATTTGATTAATAGAAGAGTACGATTTTATCAGAATGAAAATGATTAATAATTGTTGCTGTTTTCATTAGTCTGTATGTGCCGTGATTGTACTTGGAAAAATGACGGCTGTCCTAAAAGTGGCTCATACGTTCTTTTAAACACAGAATATTTTGTTTGACTGTTTTGGGAGAAATACTATTTAAATTGTTTGTGGTTCATTTAAAACAAAACAATACATTATAGTTGTGCTCTTTGTATGGAGAGCCTTCAAAGTATATAATGCTTGATTAATTTTGTTTTATGAATTTAATCATCCATTTGCACAGGGCTTTATAGGTGAAGAAGACATGTCTCTGCCCTGAGAAGGTCACGATCTAAAATATGATGAAAGGGAGATGAAAAGAAGGAAGGGATGGCAGACATAAATAAACGATAAATACTTTTCACAAATACTTTGTATCAGATAGTGATTAGGACTGGGGGACTGTGCCAAAAGCTTCACAGAAAAGGTTTACAGGATAGCTTAAGTGAAAAATGACAGGTCCTGAGGTCACGTTTGCAACCTACATTTTAGCACTGAGGATGTCAACAAAGAGGCATAGAGAGGAAAATGCAGAAAAACAAGAGCAGGGAATGAATGTGAGCAAGTGCAGTTGCAAATGCTTCAGCTTTTTTTTTTTAATATAAAAATTACTCAGTGCTGCTTAATAGGGACTTATATGATGCATCTCTTTACAGGGAAACCTGTAACCTGTGGGGGGCTTTCAGCTTATGTGTCTCCAACAGCAATTCCCTTGTGTCACATGGCAAGCTGCATTGAAAACAAAGCCAAGTTGTTGTTTTTTTGTCAGAAGCCTTGGGGGACTGACAGAAAATAGTCAGATATTCCAGTGGATGTTAATACTTCATAGATGTGGACAGATTTCTTTTCCTTCAGAGCCCTTCCCCATCACTTTAAATCAGAAAATTGTTATTCAATAAAAAATGAATTCTTCTGGAATACTAAAGAAGTCGTCACACCACACATATGCAGTTTTTTCTTTTATCTCACTCTGTTATCGCTTATACTTACATCTGTTTCTACACTTTAATTTGTCTATTGATTTCTTTTTTTGCAACACATGTAAGGAGATGACCAGAAGACCAAAGAATCTGGAATCAGTGAAAGGTGTGACATGTAAATAGTCATATTTAACCTGCCCTCAGCATCTCTGTGGGATATGTCTTATAATGACTACTGAAGATTATGGAATGAATTAAAAAAAAAAGAACATCAGGAGGAATTTAGATAAGAATTTAAAATGTAGATAAGGATGTAGTTGGGCAAAATAGAAGACAAACTAAAGGATATGAATTATACTTCTGGCATATCTTCCAGATGTAGAGGTATAAAATGCAGTGGTTTAGATTGAGGTAGGTGATATTTTTTGTATTGCCTCCCCCGCCTCAGAAAGAAAACAGCAGCTATCTGTGACAGTGCTAACAAACAAAAGGTGTGTGGGGGGGGGGATGAGGCCTGAATTGGCCGGACACATTGGGAGCATTCCATTCCTTAGCAGTGCTGCCAGCATCTCAGATGCTTATGATAGACCAGGCTATTAGGTATAAGGGCCCGGAAGCAGATGACAGACAAAACAGTCCCCATTTTCTTATTCCATCCACTGGACCCAGTGGTACTGTTATCATCTCAGACTTGACTCATTTGCTTGGGCAAAATGTGTGGCCACCCATAGAGAGAGCTGCTTATCCATGAATGACATTTAAGGATCAAGTTCTGCATATAGGAGTCCTCAGTTTATAAAATATGTGTGTGTTACATGTATGCTAGATTTTTGCATGAGAAAAGTGAAACTAAATCCAAAGATGTTGTTCTGCTAGTACAAACCTTTGTATGTAGAAGCATGAAATCTGATATAAAATTTACCACATATGGTGCACAAACTTCACAAAAGCTTTTTTTTTTACATAATCATTTATAAAACAGTTATAACAATTGTTTTTCTTATTCTTGTGGTTCTTTAAATCCATTGAACATTGTATATATGTTCATCAAGCATGCTTATGAGTTGGATCTAGCAAGACCATGATCTTCATAGCCTTTCCCTTTTTTCAGGAACCATTTCCAACCCTGACAAGGTTTATCCCTGGGACTCTGGTACCTGCATGGAGCAGTAGCCACATGGGCTGGGAGCCTAGGGATGGTGGTACAGAATTTCTCCCTTCTTAACCTTCTGTCAACAGATTTCTCATTTCCAGCCCAAAAAAATGTGACTTAGTTTATAGTATAGTTGTGAGAACCAGAAAGGTAAGATTAGTCTAAAATAAGGTAGAATACTAAAATAATTTAGAAGCCTTCAGCCAATTATAGTTTCCTTTGCTCTGCATGTGATACAACACCCACTAAAGTTTCATTAGTTTAGCTCCATACTTCTTATCTTGAAAGACACATCTTTTATCCCTTTTTAATAGGGTTCATTTTTTTTATAATTAGCTGTATCCAAAAAAAAATTGCTGAAAAGAGTAAAGAAACTCTCGTGTTTTATAATGTGTCTCTTGTTTCTGCAGAATATGAACGAGACAGTGTTTATTGTAGTGAGAAAAATTGTTGGCACAATTCTGCACAAGTGAAGAATCTCTGGATTGTCTCAAAGTGTTAGCTGCCCATTTGCAGACAAGCAAGCTTTTAGTGTGTAATTTAGGTCAGCGGATGGAGGGGAGAAGATGTGTTTAGGCGACAGATTTTAAATCACCATAATATAAATATGCTTCCCTTTTCATTTGGAATTTGCTTTTTTAAAGGTAATTTAGTGCAGCAGACATGCACTTATGCTTGTCTTTGTAATTTTAGGGATTAGGATAGTGAGGATTAAATGCTGACCCTTAATCTTCAATATCAACTTTAAGAGCGAAATATAATATGCAAATGGAATACATTCATTTTGTGTTTATATATTTTAATCTCTGTAATTTCATTTTAAGAAGATGGAAACTCATCTTTGCCTTATTTATTTTGAATCCTGAAGCAAGATGCCATTAAAATCTTTATCCCCACATCTTAGGGGATAAATATTTATCCTTTGGGATTATATATTCGTGCGTTCTCTCCCTCTCTCTCTCTCTCTCTCTCACACACACACACACACACAGGCACAAACGCACAAACATACACACACAATATTTAAAAATGACTTTACTATAACAACTGTCTTGCATTTAGTAGAAAACATTGTACATCTTATTTTAAATGAATCGTTGACTACCACAACAAATATTGTAAATGGGTGTATGTGTGGAATAATCCAGTTTTTTTTCATACCACTGACTAGAATTTACATTAAAAGAAATCAATTGGTTACTCTAGATCAAATTTTGGTTAGTTTATTGTTTGCTTTCCTGTAAGTGCTGAACTTCCTTAACGAATAGATACTGAAGTCTCCAAGGGAGACCATTTTATGGAGTCATGTGTTTTGCAGCTAAGAACTAGAAGAAATATCAGGTAATACAAAGAAAAGCCACATGAGGTAATCAAATACAATATAGCCCTACATAGGATAGGTACCTCTGATGGCTATTCCTTCTTAATGATGATCAGATTCTTTCCCCAATGATGATTCATATTGTAGTTTATTTATATTGCCCTATACAATCACTGAGAACCAGCCCAAATTAAGTTGGGTTTTAAATTTCTTTTATGCCTCTCAGTGTGACTATAAGATAGGACAGTATTAGTCTCCATGTATCTTAATATTAGTTATGGAAGAAGAGAAGAATTGTTTTTTATACTCCACTTCTTCATTTTTCGCTATCTGAAGAAGTCTCTTAAGTGGCTTACAGTGGCTTACAGTCACATTCCCCACAGCAGAAACCCTGTGAGGTAGGTGGGGCTGCTCTGTGAAGAAAGCCGTAAGAGAACTGTAGCCCAAGATTACCCAGATGACTGCCTATGGAGGTGTGGGGAATCAAACTGTGTTCTCCAAATTAGAGACCATTGATCTTAACCACTATGTCACTCTGGATCTAACAGTTGGAATCTAACAGTGCCATATTAAGCAGAGTTATGCCAGTCTAAGCTCATTGGCCTTAGAAGGCAATATTGTTTAGGATGGTACTGTATGTGTCACTTTCTTTATTGAGATTAGTAATATAGCTGGCTCTGCCATCCTTTGTCTAAAGGATAATTTGGTTTTTAATTCAGTCCCAGAACTTCAAGGGAAGGTGCAGGAGGCCTCTTTATTTATTAGATTTGTAGCCCACCTTTGTCCATTGACTCAAGGCAGGTTACATCAAATATAAACCCATTAAGACCCTAACTCCATATAACCAGACATAAAACAAAACCAAGATATATGGCTAAATCCCTCCCCCTCCTACAGTCATCCACCGGGGGGGGGGGTTGCTCGATGGTAAAGCACAGCCTGAAGGGGGAAAATAGATCTTAGTCCACCTCAGTCAAAGACCAGGAAGAAGAGCTTTGTTTTGCAGGCCCTGTGGAACTTTGACACCTCTTTCAGGGCCCTCAGCTCTCTTGGCAGCTCATTCTACCAGGTCAGGGCTAGGACCGAAAAGGCCTTGGCCTGGCTCAAGGCCAGGCATATTTCTCTAGGACCATGGACCTATAACAAATTAGCACCTGCTGAGTGAGGTGCCCTGTGGGAGGCATGTATAGACAAAACAGTCCTCTTTTATTCAACAGGCAATAGCAGTGTCCCACTTACAAACAGCCAAGTCTAAGTAACTGGAGAAAAGGCATACTTGCTGGCCACAGTTCACACCATGCACAGATGAATGCAGTAGGGATCCTAACTACTATATTAGCAAATATATATATATTTACACATAATTGAGCAGAATAAACAAAGTGAAGAAAAAGGTTTTCTGTAACATTATGCATCTTGGTGGCTATGTTATCTCCTTCAACATGTGAATCTGTAAATAGATACTGGCGCAACTGCTGGTGAAAGAGTGGGACTTCTTGGCTAAGGCATGTAGAATTGAAGAGTGCTTGGGTGATCTTCTTAACTTTCCAGTTCTTGATGAGGAGCCAGGCACCTAGCCTATGTACTGCTGGTGACACCCATTATTCTTCACCATCCCATGTTTTGCATCTTCACAGGTAAAATGCATTCAGCATGCACAGAGGCAAGGATTATCCCCATCCATTTAGTGGTATACCGATCATTAGCAAAGGTCACAACAGCAGTAGTCACCAGTGAAAAATCAGCTTTCTCTGTGGATCTCCACATTTTTGTTCAAGCAAGTTTTGACAGACAGCACACCTCTACCAAGCAAAGATATGCCATGCGAGTGGAAACTGTGTCACTTGTGTCATAATGCAGCTTTTTTAGGCATGAAGCTCTCTGTAGGAAGAGAATGTATTGCAACCACATTAATCTGAATCTTTCCAGTCATCATTGATGTGGTTCAGTAAAAGCTGTGACCAATTTAACTGTGCACCTGATTCCACAGTTATAATTTGCCGGCACATTTTGACCACATCAGATTTCTAAATGTAGACTCCGAATTTGAACCTGGCCTTCTGCATCTGTGTTTTTCTCTCGTCACTGTTTGGGACTCCAGTTATGGCATTTGTTTTTCATTTTCTCTGGAGAGTGGGCGGTCCTGCCTCCCATCATGCCCCCTCCCTTTTTAAGGGTCTGGACGTGAGCAATAATGCACTTATGCCATAACACAATCAATTTTTTTTAAAAAGAAACATTTCATCCCTCCATCCCTTGGTTCCCATATCACTCAAGTCACCCAAACAAGGAGTGGGAGTTCTGGGCAACATAGACCAATGGTCTGTCTCAGGTACATATGTTCATGTTTGTGTCTCTTCCCATCTTCTTTCTTTGCGAACTGTCAAGCCTGAAAACGTACATGCAATTATTTATTGTTTATTTATTTGGAGTAAAGAAAAAGTAGTGTGGACATATTATAGGCTTGTCCCATGAAACATTATAAACACTGTCTCATGGGTCTTTCTTCTGTATGATCCTGTGGTTGCCAGATTTATGGAGCTGAATTTACTGTTGCCAGTAGCTGTACCTTACAGAGGGCAAATGCTTACCTTTATGACTTTAACATCTGCTGAGCTATTGGGCTGCTTCAAATTCTACCTGCTGTGAGATTACCATTATAACTTCTATTCTTCCCTGTGTTTTTGGCTTCAGTCCTCTGCTTGGTATAATGATGATTTCCAGACAAGGTCCATCTTATGAATTATATACTATGACATTTGCATGGAGGCTTTGTTCTAAACAGGGCTAAAATTGTTGACTTGGGTTCCATTTGGGTTCTCCATAGGCAACTTCATAAAGTAATTTCTTCAAGGTTGTAGTGTGTGGAAATGTTGCATCTGGCTGGATTACATTGTAATTCATTGCCATGCATTTACTGATGACCTTCATGGTGTGGTAACATTGGTATGCAGTATCCTGTTTAGTAGATGGCAACAGAACTCCTGGGGTGGATGTTGGCTTTTGTTTAGTATGTTGGCTTTTGTTTCAGTAGATGTTGATGTATTGTTACCTATACTGCTGGTTGAGTATATATTTATCACTAAATTATACCAATTTTAGCCCTGGTATACAAGCCACCTAGATATCGTGGTCATCATATCACTCTGTAAACATCACAATATTTAGGGTATATTGAGATATTTCTGAACCGCTCCAGAATGTTTTTTGTGAATATATTTAAAGCAGGCTATTTGTTATTTATCTTTCTCATATACACACAAACATATACAAAGAGTGTTGATGCCATTAAATACTGGTGAGCGTGTTTAAGGAAAAATTACTGTAAATGGAATGCATACACGAGTTTCTGTAGATGGTAAAAATATTTATTGCATAGGATGGAAGAAAGTGTAGAATGGAAGGAGACATACCTTTCTCCTATGAATCCTTGACAAAATGCCAAGTGCTGTATTGCCAAAGATATAGCATTTCATTTATTTCTTTAAGCTCAATAGCGGTTAGTGGTAACATGTGTTTGTAGGGTGTCAGTTCAAATGGAATTTTTTAAAAATCTGGCATGGGCCCAGTAAGACTGGTATATGTTTAAAATGCTCTAAAATACTAATGGGGGAGGGAGTGTCTCACAGACGCTCACCCAACACCAACATACAAATAAATTAGAAATGTATCATAATTTAGATTTTTGTAAAGTTTATTTTTTGAAAATCTAATAAGTATAGAAGGCCATTATTTTTGTTACAGACTTACTATGATACCAACAATAGTATTCTTTTCTCTTTATACTATTTTGTGGGTGTGGATTTTTGATCATTTTTGTTAGCATTATCATCATCTCATAGTATCTGATTGTAACAATGTTTGCAGAAAAATAAAAATTCTATATATACCATCTCTTTGAACATTTGCTCTGGGGCAGATTTAAAGTCCTGACAACTTTCTTCTGTGATCAAATTATGTTTTCACTGGTAATATGCTTTTATGTAGTGTTCTGTAATTTCTAGTGGCAAGTTTTGATGGTGGACATTTAGGAAGAGAAGTGGCTTGAACTGGAAACAGCTGTTTTCCTCCTTTTTTGTGAGAATTTTGTGTGTTCTTTCCTGATGTTCCTTATCCATGCCACAATGTTGAGGTGACTGGGCATTGGAGAGTTTTGTTATTTTTCCTCCCTAGATTTGAAAAAGATGTCTAGACTGGGGCTGAAGAAGGAAGCATTAAGAATTCATTCTGTAAGTGCATAGACACTTGCCAACCTCCAGATGGGACCCACAGATCTGGAATTTAAACTGGTCTCCAGACTACAGAAATCAGTTCCCTGTGGGAAGAGTGACTCCTCTGGAGAGTGTAGTCTATGGCATTATATTATGCCAAGGCCTCTCTTCCCCAAATCTCACTCTTCCATGGTTGTACCCCCAAATCTCCAGGAATTTCCTAAAACAAATATAGCACCCCTACTTACACAGCATTCCTGACCATTTCAAGGAATAACAGTTGTGCAAAAAAGTTCTTGCCCGTCTCATTTCTTAAACAACAACAAAAGGGTAACTCCTTCTGTTTAGCCTAGAGAGGAGACGACTGAGAGGGGATCTGATAACCATCTTCAAGTATTTAAAAGGGTGCCATATGGAGGATGGAGCAGAATTGTTCTCTCTTGCCCCAGACAGACAGACCAGAACGAATGGGATGAAATTAATTCAAAAGAAATTCCATCTAGACATCCGGAAGAAGTTCCTGACATTTAGAGCGGTTTCTCAGTGGAACAGGCTTACTCGGGAGGTGGTGGATTCTCCATCTTTGGAAATTTTTAAACAGAGGCTAGATAGCCATCTGATGAAGAGGCTGATTCTGTGAAGGCAAAGGGGTGGCAGGTTACAGTAGATGAGTGATTGGGATGTGAGTGTCCTGCATAGTGCAGGGGGTTGGACTAGATGACCCATGAGATCCCTTCCAACTCTATGATTCTATGATTCTATTCTATGATTCTTCCCTTAAAAAAAACCTTTTTAAAATTGCTTAAAAATAGCTCCAATCATCTATTACTAGCTCTGGATGAAAATTGTATATTGTAGTTACTATTTGCAGGAGTGACTATTATGATAAATTAATATATCTGGTTGAAGGAAGTAGCTAGTAAATGTGGGATCCCATGTAAGGAAAGCTTCTATTTTCATGCACTGAATATAGGCAGTGTTCTGTTCAAAAGTATTCATCAAACTTTTAGAACACTTATTTAGTACAATTATGTCCTTCTGGCCTTTTGAACAGGAGTTTCTCAATGTGACTTGGAAAACCCTGAAATTAAAGTCAGGTAATACTTTATTGGACCAGTTACTCAAAACAGCAGACTGTTAAGATTTCGCAACACAACCTGACCCATGTTTTCAATTGAGTAAATTTCCAGCGATTATAGAAAAAGTTGCCCAGTCTTTGAACTTTTGATGTCAAGTTAATTCGGAGATTTGAACATTTTGGCCATACATCTTTTACACAAGGTAACATCTTGAAAGTACAGCAAGTTGACAGGTATTTAATTCTTATACTTCTGGTTTTATTTATCCTTCTTTTCTTTAGTCACCTGAGCTTTAGAATTAATGTATATTTTTTATAATGACAGAAGCCATCTATAAAGCCTCCAAGTCTCACTGTTTGTCTGGAAAACTGATAATAGCAGTTCGTATTTTTATCTGCCTGATAATGTGTTATTAATTAATATTTTAAAAAGTAATAGTCCTACTAGATTCCTATGTTTTGTCCCAGGTCTGAAATTTTATGAGAACCAGACTGTACATTCCTCTCTGGTTAGACAGTATTATTTTCAGAGATGTTAACCTGTTAGTGATTAACCAAGATTGGTGTCTTGAATGCTTGCGGTATCGGAAAGCCTTCCCCAGGGGACTTTTATAATCCAAGGAGAATTTCCACATTTGCACTTAGATAAGATGCTCTAGCTCTGGCCTTAAAAAAAAAGGATCATGTTAAAAAAATGGAAATTTTGCCTGAACAAAGAGTGTAGATTTTCTTCACACCAAAAAATTATTCACATGAAGTCAAATGGACAACATTAAGAAGTCCTCCATCAAACTGTTCTTGTTTCTCATCATAGTATTTCTTGGATTTGTGCCTTGGTAAGCTAAGTTTATAAAAATGTAGTAACAAAAGTTTTTGTTTTGTTCTTATAACTAAACCAGATGCAACTAAGCTAGTCAACATATCTCACAAATGATGTGAATTATGGCTATTTCCTTCATTCCCCTTCCTGTTAATTATTTTTAAAAGCTACAACTGGATTTGATATAATTTATAGTTATAGGATGATATATTAATGGAAAATATGGAGCTCCAAGTTGGCTTGGAGATTCTTAGGACCTGGGTGAACAGACCTCAGGTTGGAGTAATCAACTTCATTTTTATCTGGAATCCTTATTTTCGCCAGTAAAAAACGTTTTTTAAACATTGCAGTTCAGCCGCTCACAAATTTTGAATTTGGTTACCAGCTTTGCGCCTAGTAGTCTTGCTAGGAGTTAATATCTAGGCAGAGAGAGTGATTCAGCTGATATGTAGAGGAAAGGTATGTTTTCTGATCAACAGAACCGACAGCAACTCTTGCTGTCAAAAAAAGACTGCACTGATATACCTCTTCGTCATACTTTCAAAGAGTTGTTTAGGTTTGATGAGGCCTTTGATTTGATTCTGTGAGTCAGATCCAACCACTTTTGTAAAAAGAGCGGCTGGATCCAATCATAACTAATGGATACTGCTTGTTTGCTGTTTTGTTATCAGTAATGTTGTGCCACACACCGCCATGAAGATGTGGTACTGCAGCTTGGGGTGTGGCATATCGCAGTATTACCCCCCCCCCCCACAAAAAAACCCTGATAGACAGCATTGCCTTTGGGGCCGACAAAAAGAGACAGATGTTTCACTTCCACATTGCAGCATACAGGCAGGTGGCACTGCAGACTCAGGAGGGATGGTGTTAAATGCTACCATTGTTTTCTCCATATCTGGACAGCATATGAGATGTGAGAGATCAACAATTAACATGTGACTGGTAAACTAATGTTCCTGAAAAGCATACACTAGAAACTCTGTCCACAATTCTGTAAGATCCTTTCTAAACCACCCCCAGTTTGTTCTTCCGCTGAGGCTTTAGCAAAAATGTCTCCTGTCCTGAAGACTTCTATTGGACGTTCTACATCTTGTTTGATGCAACTGTTCTCAATTCCCACAGGTTCTCCTGTAGTTCTTGGAGGTAGTTGATGACATCTTGACTCTTGATGGTCTCCCATGCCTCTTAAAGGATGTCCATCAGCCCTCTGGGTTGCTATCTGCTCAGCAGCTCGATTGGACTGGTCCCAGAACTCTCTTGTGGCTCTTCTTGAGTTGTTGCCTCATCCTTCTGCCATAGTTCCTTGGAAGAATCCCTGCTCAGCTAGGCATCTTGCATCTTGCACTCCTTGTAACAAATTGTATGTCTGTTTCTCTGGGCTCAGCTAGTGCTGTCTGCTCGGCTGGTGCTGTCTGCTGCTTTGAAGCCTGAGGTCTATTTCTGGCAACTACATTTACTATTTTTGTATGTTAGAGCAAGTTGTTGCTTAATAAAATAGGAACACCTAGTTCTCAAATTCCTACTCTCCATCTTCCTATAAAACCTTTATATTTGACTGGGAGTTCAGCTAACTCCACTTCAAATTCTGGGTCAGAATTGATTTTGTAGGACCTTCCCAGTAAATACTGATCTTTCTTTACCACATCTGGTGTTACTAAAGTAACTTCTGCTCCGGTGTCTCAAAACATGTCTGTTCTTTATTTCTTTTCTCCTGGCTTCTAGAAAATGGGCACTCTTTTCTAGTTCTTCCACTTTTCCTTCCTAGAACCATATTCCATTGCCTACTGAGGAGTCTGAAACACTTTCTCATACATATGAGACTGAGGAAATGCACACTCCTGATTTCCCCTTTCAAACTGGGCAGGGTTCCTCCTTCTCTCCATAGAAGAATTCTTCCTCCAATTTGGTCCAGATTGGAAGTTAACACCTCACTGCCCAAATTCCCTCACGTCACCGCCAAACATCTGCTCTAGTTGTCCAATTAGTTGTCAGTAGAAAACGTGATTCTCTAACTAAAATTTCTCCTCAGGCAACTGGCACAAACTCTCAGGATCTGTCAGAATCAGATACAGAACTAAAACAGACTCAAATCAGATTGACCCCCCCCCCTCTTCAACATACAGCTAGACTCTTAATGGTTGCTGGCCAGTTAGAGTGCTTGGAGCAGCCTGCCACTTCAGCCCTCTATGCCTAGTGAGGATTTTTATCCCTTCTGCTGTTGCTTCTGCTGTTACTTCAGCACTTGGAATCTTTCTTTCGAAATAGTATCTGTCATACCATCAAATAATAACATTTATTATGTTTTGAAATTATGTAAGCCTTATTCTGCCATGAGCCTTAGGGGAGGGTGGTATGCAAACGTGATTAATTAATTAATACCCCACTCATTTGTACAATGGTGTGCATTCTTGTAAATAAATACATAAAAACAAACAATTTAAAGTGCCAATGATAAGCACAGTGATCTTGATGTGTCTAGTAACACTGTAATCTAGCCTATGATTGATTCTGGTATGTTTTCTATCTTTTCTCGTCCTAGAGCAACAAAAAGTAGAGTTTTACATTGAAAAACAAAGCAACTTCCCAGGTTGATCAGAATTATGACAGAATAAATTTGATTTGGTGAGGTCCTCCATCTTCTTTATAATGTTGTAATGTAATATTAGTATTTTCTTGCTTTTGCAATTTCACCAGAAGGTGATAGTTGATAGCTGACCAGATAGTTGGCTGGTCATGATTGCTTGTGGATTGCTTTGAAATGAGCTACAGTTGATTTCAGAGCAGAAAGTTTTGAAAGTTTGCAACCTTCATCATTTTTTTCTGGGTGGTGAAGTTTTCAAATACCGAGTTGTTTGGAATTGCAGTCAGGCGGTAAATAGATGCTGAGGTTTGGCAGGGTGTGGTGTGTAAACTAGGTAAGAACGAGTGGTCATCAAGCAAACATATATTATAACAATAAACTGAATATATTGATATCCTTAGCAAAGGAATCCAGTTGAAGTTTTTGTTGTTGTTTTATGCAGGTTGTTTGAAGAATGCAAAACCTTTACCTAGTGCCTTCTGGCTGCCTCTCCTCTGATTTAATGTTGCCCATCTCAAAAGATACCAGAGGTTGTTTATTTTTTACAGTGGCTCTCACTTTTTGGAAACAAACTCTCTAAGGGCGTGAGGAAACTCCTCCTGAGAAGTTTTTAAGATGCACTATAAGGCAGTTTGCTTTGCTATGGCTTTTAATGGATTGAGCTACATGTATTTTCTGAGTGTAAGGTGTTAATAAGATTATATTTTATTATGCATGGTTTAATTTTGAATTGTAAGCTGCTTTGAGCTCCAAGAGAAAGGTAAGCATACATATTTTAATACATTAAACCTTTACCTCCCCCATACAGTTCTAGTCTTTAAAATGGTTTCCCTTCCCTAATTCTAGCTCATTATTGCTCAAAGTGAAAGGTACAAAGAGAATACTGGAATGCTTAGGTTTGCCCAGTTAAGAAATACCTTTTCTTGCTACCCGTGTATTGAACAGCAGAAAGAAATCCATATGGAACATAACCCTGTGTTTATTTTATTTATTTGTAGGCCACCTTTCTTAGTGAGATTCAAATGACTGATTACGCAGTTTAAATTAATGCACTCAGTAAAATGAGATATTTAACAAGCAAGAAGACCAGTTAGTCATGATATCTTGAACAATAAAGAAAATGGTATTGCATAAGTGGAACATAATTCAGCGAGAACAGGATATATACAGCAAACAGATAATACATACTATACACAATGGTATAGTCCACAGTGCTCTCAGATATAGCCGAGAAGAATATATATATATATATATATGAAAAATACCTAACAGGTATTTTTCAAATATAATTAGTCCTCCCAAATATATCTGGGATCATTTTTGGTACTGAAAAATAGGTTCTAAAAATCCTGGAAACATTCAGGAAGAACCATGAATATCAGGAACTGGTGTTTGCAGGCTCCCAAGACTCCCCCACCCTCCCCACCAAGTTTCTGTGTCTCCTGGAGCTTGATTCTTGGGTTTTACATTGATTGGACTTCACAGTGGCTTGCAATAGTTTTCTATGGGAGAGATTCTCAGATTGTACATTTTCACAACTCACCCCCCCCCCCATCATGCAAAACAATACAGAATGGTTGGAGTGTACCTTATTGAAGAGCCCATTGAATTGGACCCCTTGGCCCAACTGACATGGTAAGGACAAGCACGAGAGGCAACCCTGCAGATTTGGTCAGTTCCTTTAAACACACCCTCCATCCCTCCCCCACTTTCCAGGAGCCAGTGGAGTTGGCACGGAAGAGGAGAATGGGGGCAGGGAAGACCCAATATTGGCTCTCAGTGGGAGAGTGCCCTCTTCCTATTGGATGCATGTCCCCCACTAAGGGCCAACCAAGTTTTACTTAGGGCATCAGACACATACTAACTGAGCATTATTATCGCTACAGACAGGAAATAATAAGGCTGAAAAATACTGAAAACCCCAAATCTGAATACCGTACTGGTATTTGGAACCTGGGAAACTAAGAATGCTGATATTTTTCAGCTCCAATATATTTGGATCCGAAGAAAACTCCCCCTTTTTTCCTGTATATATAGTCACTTTGCTGAACCATTCCATATTATCTTTATAAAAGTGCCCTCTGGAACAATTCTCTTTTACAAAGGTTGGGAGTCTTCCTAACTTCCTCAGGCATGTCATTCTACAAGGTGAGAGCCCCAACAGAAAATGCATGCATATGGGCAGCTATCGATCTTATCTATCTATTTATTTATTTATTTATCATACATCATTTGTAGGATGGTACCTTCTGAAAGTTTTGCTAAGATGAATGAAGCTGTTGTGATGGAGCATAACGGGGTCCTGCAGGTATGAAGGCCATGTGGGGCTTTGCATGGGATAGCCAGTATCTTTATTTGAAACTGCTAACTGATAGCCAGTGGAGCAACTTCAAAAAAGTATAATATGCATTCTCTGCCTAGCTCTAAGATGTGTCATTCTGTACCAACTGAAGTCTCCAAGTTGCCTAAAAAGATAGATCTATGTAGAGTACATCACAGTAGTCTAATCTCATTGTTTCTGTGGCATGAGTCAAGGGCAGAGTCTGCACTTACTTTCTTTATTCCATTGTCCATCCTGCTGAATTCAGATCGCTTTGAACTCGGGTCTTCCTCTCTCCCCCACTTCCCCATTGAAACAGGAAAGTCTTCTGCATGTGGTTAGGGAGGCTCAAAAGGTGTGTGGGGGGGGGGGAGCCAAGCCTCTTTCTTTCTTTTCTTGAAGGGGGGGGGAGAGGAGCCAGGCAGGGAGCCTCTTTCTTTTCTTGGAGGGGAGGGGGAGAGGATTGAAAAAGGCAGAGGAGGGAGGAAAAATCCAGGACCGACAGAAGTTGAGAGAAATTAGGGGCTTCTCCTTTAAGGCAACCGTGTCACATGACCATGCGTAGCTTATCAGAGGTTCTCTACCACGGAGCTTTCTTTCCCAAGCTGGATATTCAGGATTAAAAGCAGTTTGAGATATTGCACAATAAAGGTAGGGTCACTCCGGATCAATCCTTGCTGCAGAAGGAAATTTAAAATCGCCCCAAATCCAAACAGCAATCGTATTCGGTGTAGAGGGCAGGGACTGAATCGATCTGGGGTTGGAATAAAAGCTCCATGCAGTTTACACCCAGGTGTCCAGGTCAGCTGGGTCAAGATAGGGGGGCATCCTCTGAGCTATACGAAGTTGGAAGAGAAACTTTTGAGCAGCTGCGTTAACATATGTATGCAGCAGTAATGCTGAATTCAGTATAAATTCTAGGTTCCTAAGTGGATTAGCAAGGGTCACTTGTAGCTTTTATTGTTTTTTATTGTGTTTACTGTTTTAAATGCTTAATTATTGTTGTAAATCGGCCTGAGCCCACTTGCAAGGAGGGGCAGTCTATAAATTAAATTATAAATTAATCAATCAATAAATTAACCTCAAGTAATATAGGAAACAAAATATCTTTCAAAACTTCAGCCTTCCCAGTTCTTTTCCATTCATTGTGCTTCTGCATAAAAGTACAGGGATGGGGGTGAAATTGTAGTGGCCTTCAGCTGAATAAAGGTAAAAACTGCAAGTGTACATTTCATAATCATAGAGAATATGGATTTTCATTGATTTGCACAGTGCATAGCACTTCAGGCACTGAATATTTTGCTGGATTTAGATCTGTCAATGTTTCTACGTGGTAGGGGTAAATAGATTTACATAGTATTGCTTTCAACATTTAGAAAATATCTGAAAATCAAAAGTATACCAGTAGTTTCTTTCATTTACTAAATTGCTTATTTGAAATTCTGTAGAGCATAGATTAATATCTAGCTTTAAGATTCACACAGGTTAGAAATACAACAGAATTAACGGTTAGAACTTAATGATGGCAATAAGCTTAGAAATATGCAATATGATTTTGAAATACACAGTTATTGCTTTATACAGCCTGGATTTCCTATCTATATGGATGATCACTTTACCGGTTAGATTGTTAGGTGTGATCATCCTTTTCCTTGCTGTGTATGTGTGTGTGTTTTTTTAGAAGAAGAAATGAAATGGTGATCTATGCTTGCATGCTGCTTGGCTCCAGTTGACACACCATTAAATAAAATGATCTATCCCTAAGCCTGACAGTTGGTTGGTTGGTTGCCAAAAAGTAATCCAGTACAATTAACTATTAAAGATTTGAGCACTCCATTATTCCAAGAAATTTGACTGCAGACACCTGGAAGAACAGAGAGCAGAAGAGACCCCAATTGATTAAAAGAGTCATTTGGATTTGGGTGGTATTCCTGACACAGTGGTTTAAATTTATGGCACTGATATCTATAAGTTCCAAAACAGATTTTAAATTCTTGTTTTCAGCTGTAATTTGACAGAAGGATGGGGGGAAAGTAGACTACCTCTGCATTATTCTCATTTGTGTAGAAATGGTTCATTTATGAGCTCTGAATCATTAACATTAACAAAAGTCATGGTAGATTCAGGTGGATAGCCATGTTGGTCTGAAACAGCAAGACAAATTCAGTGGTGTCGTTGAAACTAACAATGCTTTATTCAAGGTATAAATTTTTTGTGTGCATGCACATTTCATTTTCATTTATGATCACATTTGAGGACCACAGCACATGTTACGTGGCAGCAAGTGTATGCTTACTAGTATGTATTGCTGTGGCTATAATCACAACCTTCTTTCTGAGGTTGGGTTTCTCTTTCAAATATTAGTGCCTGCATAAAGATTGTGGCTTTAGTCCAATTGTGTTCACTCTCAGAAGAAAACATTTTTTTACAGCATGTTACATGAACAGTGATTTTTATAGTAATACAATGGGCTGAATCCAACCTCTTTCCCACATGGAATTTGTCCACAAAGCATAAACCTTTTGGTGGTCGAAGAATGTTGTCCCCTTTTACACCACTGGAAAAGCTGGCTGGATCCAATTCTATAATTGTAATATGTAACTAATCGTTTTCCCTTTTATAAATCTTTATGAAGTGGCCTGCAAAAATAATAACATAAATTACTATATATGGGTTAAAAACTACGAATAACACATTGAAAATTTATGGCCTATGTTTCCTTGGTAATCAGCAATAAGACACAATATAGGGGACCTGAAAGAGATAAACAACAAGATAGTTAAGTTTACGGTTTGTAATAAATAGAATTCCTGGCAGATAGATGGGGAAGAAATAGAGGTAGTGACAGATTTTATTTTCCTGGGCCCCAAGATCACTGCAGATGGGGACGGCAGCAAAGAAATGAAAAGACGCTTGCTCCTGGGGAGGAAAGCTATGACAAATCTAGACAGCATCCTAAAAAGCAGAGTTATCACCCTGCCAACAAAAGTGTGTCTAGTCAAGGCTATAGTCTTCCCAGTTGCAATGTATGGCTGTGAAAGTTGGACCATAAGGAAGGCCGAGTGTCAAAGAACTGAGGCTTTTGAACTCTGGTGCTGGAGAAGATTCTTGCGAGTCCCTTGGACTGCAAGGCGAACATACCGGTCAGTCCTAGAGGAGATCAGCCCGGACTGCTCCTTAGAACAGTGGTCCCCAACCTTTATTAGGCTGGGGACCGGCAGGGCATCGGGCCGTGCCCGCGGGGACCGCGCCCGTGCGGGCCACGCCCACGCTTCGGGCCGCGCCCACGGGCCGCGCCCGCGCATCAAGCCGCACCCGTGGATCGGGCCGCGAGCCGCGCCCACGGATCGGGCCGTGCGGGCGCGGCCTGCACGGGCGCAGCCCGGCCCTGATTCCCTCTCCCCGCCCTCCCGCAGTAAGAAGCTTCCCGGGCCGCAAGCTTGCAGCCTGGGAAGTTTTTTACTGCGGAGGGGAGGTCGGGGCGAGGGAGCCGCGGCCCGGCGCCATGGCCTTTGCGGCCCGGCGCCGGGCCAAGGCCCGCAGGTTGGGGACCACTGCCTTAGAAGGTCAGATCCTGAAGATGAAACTCAAATACTTAGGCCACCTCATAAGAAGGAAAGACTCCCTGGAGAAGAGCCTAATGCTGGGAGCGATTGAGGACAAAAGAAGAAGGGGACAGAGAATGAGGTGGCTGGATGGAGTCACTGAAGCAGTTGGTGCAAACTTAAATGGACTTCAAGGAATGGTAGAGGACAGAAAGGCCTGGAGGATCATTGTCCAGACATGACTTCGCACCTAACAACAACTACAATAAATACAAACATAACAAGATTTGTTTAAAAATCCAGAGGAATGTCCCAGTTAGTACCATTCTTGTGGTACTTGTGCCATGCTACAATGACTGTGTTAGTCTCTAAGGTCCCACTCTTTGCTAACATGAACACATGAAGCTGCCTTGTACTGCATCGGACCATTGGTCCATCAAAGTCAGAATTTACTTAGACCACCAGCAGGTCTTCAGGGTCTGAGCCTGAGGTTTTTCATACTATCTCCTACCTGATCCTTTATAATTGGTGATGCTGTGAATTGAATCTGGGACTTTCTGCATGAGAAGTAGATGCTCTGCCAGTGAGCCACAGCCCCTCCCAAAATGTTAAAATATAAAAAAATGTAGTATGGGGGCAAAACATGATGTCAGGAAGCAACACAATTCATTTCAACAAAGCATAGTGAAAAGAAGTTTATTGGTTAAAATAATAGTGACAAATCCAGTACATTTGGCATGAGAAATAAATGCTTACAAAGAGTAGTTAAGAAAGGAATGTCACAGGGCAATCCTAAACAGTCACACCCTTCTGAGTTCATTGACTTCAAGCAGACTGAGAAGAGCTTAATACCGTCTATGGAATAGTAGGCAGTAAACTGTGTTTGAATTTGCAATGTGCCGCTAAAGGCCTCAAGATTTATTTATTTATTTATTTAACAAAAGACAATATTCTCTGTGATTTGTATATGAAAAGTGGGGTATTTTAACTACACCATTTTCCACCAGGTGACAGTATATTAGAAACCCTTAATATTAGTCCAAACACCTAGAAAGTTATGTAGTGGATGTGACTAGAGTATGACTACTTGGCAGGTTCTGTTTTAATATTTGTTTGGCAACAGTTGTTTGGTAAACCTGCAGAGAAGTCAGATGGAATATGATCTTTATTTGCATGCATCTAAAGTAATTAGTTAATATTATTTTTTTTTATGTTTAAAAAAAGCAAGATTTCTTTTAATTGGAAAATTAAAAAGCATATTGTGGCCAGTGAGAAAACTATATTTATGTATGCACACACCTGCATATATACACTCATACATACATCTATCTGAAGCACCTTTCCATGGCTCAGATTTGGATAAATCAATTTGACCACACCATTAAAGTCAATAATGCCATTAAAGTCAATGGGAGTATTTCCCTTTCATTCTATTTTGTGGGGTTAAGTTAGAGGTGAGGGCGTGACAGAAGCACTAAATTTACAGGATAGCTGCGGAAGCAGTTCTGCAAAAGAACCCCCAAGTTTCAGAATGATTGGATGAGGGGGTCCAATTCTGTGGGCACCCAAAGAGGTACCCTCCATTGCTTCCAGTGACAAGGGAAAAAAGAACACAGACCCCATGTGTGACTGCACAGAAGACCACTCGATGAACAGCAGTTACAGGTAAGCGCAACCCTGTTTTCTCATCTCACCATTGGAAACAATGGAGGTCAGATGGGGGTACTCTCTTTGGGTGCCCTTAGATTTGGACCCTCTGGTTCAATCTGTTTGAAACTTGGGGGTATTTTCAAGGAGACATAAAAGGAAAATTTTGGCCCCTTTAAATTCCCTGATCGCCACATGGCTAAATTGTGGTTCGGCAATTCAGCCAAGGCTAATTCAGGCAGTTTAACGTCAAGGGAAGGTCAATTCAACATTGATTTAGGTACTTTTCTGACTATCCAAACCAAATTGCACATGCCTAACAACCACATTCTGCACACTATCCACATCTGTTCCACTTAATATTTCTGGTAAGGCCTTGGAGGAGGAGAGTATCTCATGTCTTAAATGCCACTCAGTGCTTAACACACACTCAGGGCAGCTGTCCTGCCCTTGAGTGCCTCCTCCTCCAACCAGCTTGCCTGTCTGTCCAATGGCAAGCCAGTTGCCTTCCATCCTTCACCCTTGACCACCCCCTCCTCCTTCAACTTCTATCTGAGTGGGAGGCTGCAGATCCCTGCCGTGTGAGAGCTGCCCCTGCCACATGAGAGCTGCCCCTAACAGCTGCCTGCAGCCTTTCCAGGTCCTGGGGAGAGGGGAAGGCCGTCTGCAGAGTTCTTCCACTCCACCCCCCTGATATAGCACCTGTTGTATTCCTGAATGCAACAGGCTTGGCCCCTAGTAGAAATATAACTTTGAGGTAAGATGTAGAGGTTAGGCCTGACAAATCAAAGAGTGAAAGTACATTTTCTGCAATATGCCTTCAGAAAAGATTATTAACACTACACTCTCAAAGTTCCTACCTGAAAACTCAGATATTAGGGATGCCATAGTCTCTAATACTAGATAGTATTAAGTAGCCCACCCCCCCCCCCAGTTTTCAGTATACTGTGATGTACAAATAACTATTTTTTAGTCTTACCTATTTTAAATTACTGGATGCAGAGTACTATTGGATTGTTTTCAGAAAGTGACAAAATATTTATTCAAACTATGTATTAGCCAGCTTCATTTATCTTGTGCATTATCCAGGCTTTGTAGACAGTTTTTGCTTTTTCCTTATCTCTGAAAAGAATCTTTGAAAGAGACGTTTGGATTTCAAAACCTTACCAATATTGTACAAATATATTAGAAGGCACCAGTGCTATTATGATGATACATTGTGTGCCACAGCAAGATTTTATGAAGAGTACCAAAACAAAGGTGTAGCCAATACATTTTGTTTATGGAGCATCAACTACACTAGTATCTAACCATCTATTAACAAATTAGGAAAGGGAATATTTACATTAGATCGCAGAGTAGCAGTTACTATATTAGTATTGTTGAAAATCCAGACTTTTAAAGTATCCTTTCTTTATCCCCCCTAGAAAATACGTCAGTAGAAAAAGATATGTGTATTAGGAAATAATTGGTTTGCTAATCTTCATTATAGTTACCAATAAGCTGTTTCTAAAACAGTGTTTGCTTTAGTACAGATAATACAAAGTGGAGTGAAAAAGTAGATATGTGTCCATACATTTATTTGTTTATATATATATATATTAGGAATGTGTATTCTGATAATAACAAATTAAAACCTAACCCCCAAATCAGTAATCCAGATCTGTAATTCCAACTGTAAAATTATGAGTCATTAATGTTCGGAAACATTAAGATCTGATCATGTTTTTTTTCCTGTGATTGTTTGGAAGAGTAACTTAATGTAACTGATAGCAAGATTTTCTAGGCAGAAGTATTACTCACTGATCTTGACTCTGAGGAAGCTTTCTAAAGTGGTGTTTAGGCTGATCACATTGCTTGTTCCTGGCTTTGCTTTTATATGAGCAGAGGTGGCTCCCCTCATTGCTTGCTTTTCTATCATCTCAGTGCTGTAGCTCCTAGACATAGGCAACATATTCTTGCATATGCTGATATATTAGCAGATGACCCTAAAGAATGCTAGAGCCAGACAAAGACCCCATGTGCCTTACCAGTGCCAGGCAGCATCTGCCATGCTGACATAATGCACATTAAGGGCCACCAGCCACAAGATCTGCCAATAATATTGCTTGGAAGCTACTAAAGGAGAATTCAGGGAGATGATTAAACTGTTTCCTCCTAGCTATTTTAGACATGGAGATGTTTGAGTTGGATCAAACATACTGCTTTTCTGACAGCAGACGATCCTGTGAGGATCCTGTTTGCTGGAATAATGCTCCTTCTATCTGTTCCACTGTAAGAAAGCTTAATTGTCAATAGAACTTAAGTAGAACTTAACCACTGGATTCAATTAACAAGCTCCTGGACTTATCTGGACCATCAACAGTACGAAAGGGAATTGTCCCCCTGAAAGTATGGGTTTATAGTCAGTGGGTTTAGATTAGGGTAACTCTGCATAGAATTGCACTGCCAGAGAGCACCACTCTCATGTAATTCCACTAATGTTGCATTTGGGTTTCAGTGTATGTTATTCCAATGTCAGCTGTAAGTAATGATAGGTATTGCTTGCCATGAATTCCTTCCCCATTTTCTACACAGCTTGTCATAAATAGCTTTGTATTGGAAAGCTGAATTGGCTGCAGTTTCGTAGCACATGCACACTGCTTTTAATCCTACCTGTGCCATTTCATATGGAATAATAACATGTGGATGAGAACAATTCAATCAGACCTTAAGAGAAGATCAGAACAATCCATACTGGCCACAAACCTTTGTAAGTCTGGCTGTCCCTGAGCAACCACTTGCTGAGATGAGCAGCTCAAAATCGTTTGGCCAGCACTATAAATCAGAAGTTCAAATCAGGGTTCTGAAAAATATAATTGTGCCAATGTTTTTATTGAAAACAAAAGTGCAAAATACGTAACTTAGCACAGGTCACTTTTAGTCTCCCAGGAATATTTAAGTTTTTTTAATGAAACAATTTCATTTTAATTGAAAAGGTAGTATTTTTATAATGATATAAGCAGAGGACCCATGAAAACTTGCAGAGATGGGAAAATTCCATCGACGCACTGGCCCTTCTGCCTGCACTAACTCTGACTCTCCGCTGTTCCCCCAGCCTTTAACAGGTCCTTTCTCCACCCTTAGCCCTACTTCCCACCAACCAGAAGACTCTGATCTTATTGCCAAATGCTGTACAGCTCTCAGGGAATTTGCACAAGATACACCTTGGAAGATATTAATGCATTCAATTAAGTAGAACCTAAGCCATATAGTGCTTAAAAAGTTAAGTCACTTTGGACCTGGAAATCAGTTATCTCAAGTACACTTTCTAGTAGAGGTTTTATATAAATTATATGTAAGTATCTCAACTAGAAAGCTTACATGAGATATTGGATAAAATTACATCACTGTATTTTTAGATTAGTTGATGTTTCAAAATTATCTTCAACGGCTAGATGTTGTATGTTGATTCCTTGGCAATTCTGAACAGTTCCATGTATGCATTAAAATCACAACAGAATAAAGTAATCCAGTGCCCCATAGGGAAGCTCCCAAAGGGCAGCATAGAAATCCCGCCCAGGACAAATTGGCATTTAAAAAGTTTAAGCAGAACACTAGGCAGCTCAGATGAATACACATATATGGGAAATCCAAGTTAATCAATACGGACACTTTTCCTCTATCTAACTTAAGATAAATATTGGCTACCAGTGTAATCATAATAATTGTTATATTCAGATCAGATCTCGGTTCTGGTTCTTATTTAAAACGACTTGCAGTAGCCCTTCATGGCTCTATTCATAAAAGTCTTCTAAAAGTTCCAAAGAGGAGTTATGACCTTCTTAAAAGGACTAGTGACCCCTTCTTCCTTGAAGGATGCATTACACAGCTAGCTAGAATTTGCTGGGGGGGAAACCTGCTGACTTACCCAAGCAGCAGATATGAAATTATTCCAAGCAAGAGCAATTAGACAGGACCAAGGACATCGCAGATGCACACGCTTGTAAGGTAAATCAGAAGCCATCTTAGACTGTTTATGCACTGGAAACTTCACTGCCCCTGCACCCATGCAGGAGCACAAATTGGGGGCAGATGAGGTGCACTGGAACAAATGCTCCCCCTTGTGGGTTCAGGAAGAGAAGGCTCCAGGCTCCAGCCTGCAGCCCAGCTTGAAACCTTCAGTATATAAATGGTCTTAGAGATGCAAAATATAATGTTTTCTAAATAAATGAATACTATTCATTGTAGTATAGAGGTTGTAACACATATTCAGTGGTATGACCATCAGAACCAAGAAGTATGAAGTGGAACTGATTAGAGACGCAGCATGGTATAGTGAGTAGGATCTTGGAGACTCACTCTGCCATAGAGGCTCATTAGTTGACTTCAAATTTTTCTTTCTCACCCTATTCTGTCACACACTGTTGTGAGAATAAGAGAAAATGATGTTGTAAGCCACCTTAGCAGTCTGTTTTGGAGAAAAGTAGAATATAAATAAATTAAATAAAAATAAGATATATAGCTCTTCCTGGAGAGAAGTTATTTGTCCTTTGATTTCCAGTTATTCGCCATATTGACCAGTTATCCTCCTGTTTAAATAGAAATGGCTTTAGCTTTGTGAAAATGGACCACCAGTACATACAATGATAAAAGAGCTCGATCCATTCTTATCAACTGGTACATGTAAGCCACAGAAGCTTCAGAACCCTTAAGGTCATTTATACTTGATCAATTGGGTTGGATTGCTGCAGACTGTCCATATTAGACCAATATTCTCTGTGTAAGAACATATTAATTATATTTCCATTCTTCATGCCATTGTGTGCTCTGTAAATAAAATTGTTTTCTGAAAGTTGTTAGATTACTTGTTTTCTGTTATCTCTAGAGGTAATAATAGATTTGTTAATGTTTTTATATACCTTTGTATATATCAATTAATGGGTTTTCATGGAAAATAAGCCTTTTGCTGTTTGCACATGCAGTACACAGTCCTTGCAGTACACCGTCCTTGCATGTGATGATGTGAAGGTTTAAATAGTATCTGTGCCTGTATGACTATTTCTATGTGACTGGGAATCCTGAAAAAGGTTGGTTTTCCGATCATGCAGAATGAGTCCTACAGAAATAATTATGTACACATGCAAACTCTATCCTGGTCTTTAACAGAAACATGGAAACCTAAAACAGAGACCAACAGAGAACATGCATGTTCAGGAGAATGTGTGAATAGCCATTCAGTTTATCATTTGAACTCCGATGGCATTTTAGCAAGTTTAAATGTTTAATTTATTAATCCCCTGTTTTCAGTTAGTGGCTATTTAGTGAATGTGCAGCTTGCCTTCAAAGGCCATATTAATTATAGTGTAAAATGATAGTCATAGGAAAACATGACAAGCTGCTTTAGCAAATAAAAATATTTATTGCAAATAATTTTGGTAGTGAATTTGAATGGTAATGCTCAGTGTACAGCTACACTGAAGGGACTAATTATAGTGGTTGTGAATTAGAGAACTAGAATTATAAGATGATCCATGATGGCACTAAAGCATGAGGTTCCAAGTTTCGCTTAACTCAGCACCCCAAATTCTGACGGAATTGTCTTGATGTAAATTTTCCTGTGTGAGGGAAATAATTGGTAAAATGCTTAATCACGTCTTGCTTGGAAGTGAATAAAGACTGCAGGGTAGAAAGAAAATGTAGGCTTTAAGAAACACAACAAGTCAGTGGAACTCTTTTTTCCGAAAGAAACAAAGATAGCAGTAATTAATGACCCTGACTCTGTGCCAAAAAGGCTTTCTTCTGACAACTCCAACTTAATTAAAACTTAAGACATTTCAATGGCTTCAGAAAGCCCCTGATGGGGTGAACTCTTGCAAACTCGTGAGAAAATTTTGTAAATTAAAGAAAAAAGATGTGTGCTACCACTGGTACCATGACTCTAATCCCTGACAGTCAAAGAATCTATTTTAGCCAAAGCCTTTTCTTTTAACTGGCTCACACCTGCAGGCTTACTGGCACTTCCTCTGTACCAGAAAAGGCATTTTTTGTGTGTTTTACAGAAGATCAGATAATAGGAGTCGTGCTGTGTCTTTTGTTTTTGTGCATTGTTCATTAGCCTGTGAGTAGCA
>NC_135377.1:28925754-29015754 GCF_049243985.1 Paroedura picta | reverse complement strand
TTGTCTACAAAAGACAGGACAGGACATCCCAGGACACCCATAGTATGAGACTTCTATCAATATAGAAGTATATTTAACCAAAAGTGGTGGCTTTCAGTATTCTTCTGGATTATTTAATCAATGGGGCTACTTCAGTAAATTTGAAAATAATCATAATTTCTGAATAAGAAAATCTAAAGTATCTATGCAACATATTTTTCATGATCATAATATGTCAGCACAGAAAGATCGTTTTCTGCTGAAATTCATCTGCCCCTTCCTTACTAACCAAATATGATTGAGTGATAAGGAATACCCCATTGATTCAGAGATAATGAAAACATATTTTTTCTCAAGTTAGATATTTATAACTTTATTACCTTAACAAGAGTTGCATTGCAGAAACAAGACACATCTACTGCTTTAAAGATAGCTCAAAGTGGTGACCAACTGTTTTTTAAACACACTGAATAGGCAGGGATGAAACCAAAGATCTAAGAAACTGGCTGATTTGAACCTAAGTTCCAACACCATGAACACAGGGTCTTCTGCTTATTTTCACTTTATAAATAAAGCCACAATACTAGACATACAACTGGCATAAACAATAAAATCCTAGAAGCTATGCTGAAGATTTTGCCATCTAAGGCCTTGATCCCCCATATATATGCTGTGTTTTATTTGTTTGAGTTCGACACAGAGATACCTCAATTTGCTGAAATGAGCATAGTTGGTTTAGTTTCTCAGTGGTAGTACGTCGAATGGAGAATGGGTGCAAATTACCTGTCTTTTACTAATAATATCTCAGAAATCAGTTGTCATGTTTAAGGCTGTTGTGGGTGGTGGAGAAGGGAGTAAAAGAAAAGTTAACTCCATTAATAAACTAAATGATATCAGTGAAGAAAAATTCTTGTAATAAGGATAGTGTTTTAATAACCTGTGCCATATCTTTTATAAGTCCCTTGCTAACACTCCTTAGTTTAGCAGTTTTTATTCATTAGAATGGATTTTTTTAAAGTCTCTCTAACTGTTGGCTCTTATCTAGCCTTCTTAACCACTCTCTTGGCTACAGGCCAAGCAGTTTGAAAAGCATTTGGGACTAAAGGTTGGAAAGGCACTGTAGTGATTTTCACCGAGATAAGAATGTTGTTCATGAAAAAAAATGGCTGTTTGGCCTATAATTAATGGAAATGGGAAAACAAATTAAGGATCAAAATTTAAGAGTTTGCTCCGAGAAAAATACCAGTGGCAAAACTGATGTGATGCTGTTAAGTCTTCTTATTGATCTTGCTTTGAATAAATGTCTCAAGGTAATTTTGCATGCAACTATATCAACATACTTGTCTTTTTGGAAAAAATTCTTTTAAGGTTGGTGACTGTACATTACTTTAGTAAATACTTTGTATTGTTTTAATACCATACCTATGAAGGACTATATAGTAATTACTACTCAAATTATGCTACTGTGAATAATTTACAAGCAAGGGAAACGAAGTTAGAAGAATGTTTCAAACAAAATAAGAGCAGAATTTGATCTCTTTTCTCATTATTTTAGCACATGAGTATTTGTTTAAATCTTGTATTACTAAGATATATACTTATGTTAGGAAAAAGTTGAATTTTAAGTTCTTATGCGCAGGAGATTCTAAAATTACTTTACTTCAAATTCAACTAACTCAAAGTTGTAATCAAAATTCTATGCATATAATACCAGCCTTCAGCTCTCAGGCATGGGAGAGCTTTGTCCAGACACCACTCCCACTGTATCTTATGCACTGGAGGTTTCATGCCAGGCTGCAGGCTGGAGTTTTAGTCGTGGCAGGTTGCCTCACCTCTTCCTGCACCCACACAGGGAAGCATTTGGCCCAGTGCACCTCATCCGCCCCTAATTTGTGCTCCTGCATGAGAGCTGGAGCAGTGAAGTTCCCAGTGCATAAACGGTCTGGGAGTGGTATCTTGACAAAGCTCTCCCATACCTGCGAGCTGAAGGCCAGTATTATATGCATATAATTTTGATTACAACTTTTGAGTTGGTTGTAATATTGAAAACTTCTAGGATAAGTTTCAGAAGCATAGGAGGAAACAACCACTGATGAAAGGTCTACTTTGAAAACGGAACAAAATCTAGAGTCCGTTCTGGTTGTTTCATTTATCATTAAAATAGGGATTGTATAAATATATTGTTAACTGAGTTTGATAGCCTGGGACAGGTTCTCTCTTTTTTCTGTTTTAGGATATCTATTCAGAACCACCCTTTTGTGTGTGTTTTATTTCAAATTCAAAACATAATATTCTGGGAGTGGGGGTGGGGACTAGATGTGCAACCTAGCATGGATAAAACCAGTAGCCCTCACTGCTGTTCCTAGAAACATTCATTCATCTTAGGATCCTTGTTCTACATAATTGACTTACATGGATAGAGGAACAAGGGTAAAAAAACATGTTGCCTAAATAGGTGCTTAAGAAAAGGGTTGAGAACTAGAAACTTAGCCACCACATATAATGTCTAGTTCAACTTGGATGGCCAAGACACTTTATGTGCTTATGACATTTACACAGAGTGTTTTCTAGAGATCTCATTTATTCTGTGGAAATTGCATATGGAAGCAATTGATATCTGGAGTACATTGCCTGTGATTGAATGTACTTTATATCAGTGCTTTTTATTTATAAATGAGTTTGTTACTAAATACCACACTACATGGTGTTGGAAAGTGCCTTCAAGTTATCACTGTAAATTACCACTGACTTACAGCAACCCCGTAGGATTGTCAAGGCTCGAGATGTTCACAGGTTGTTTGCCATTGCCTGCCTCTGTGTAGAGATCCTGGACTTCCTTGGTAGTCTCCCATCCCAATACTGGCTAGGGCCAACCTAGCTTAGCTTCTGAGATTTGATGAGATCAGGCTAACCTGGGTCATCCAGGTCAGAGACTAACACTACAGAATGAGCAATTATTCAATCGTTTTAAAGCATCTATATTATACTGGTTTTCAAGACCTACTTTGGCATTACCCCTTTCAGTGTATTAAAGCAGGTGTAGTCAACCTGTGGTCCTCCAGATGTTCATGGACTACAATTCCCATGAGCCCCCCAGCAAAGGATCACAGTTTGACTACCCCTATATTAAAGGATAAAAATATATGTACTGTTTGTCTACAAAATAAGCTTTTTCTCTTAGCATTAGTTTATAAGCACATTTCTATTGTTCTTAATATATGACTATAAAATATTTTTGCTGGCGCTTTCTTTCTAGTTAACAGCTGTTGCATCAGTCTCAACACATTTATTAAATGAACGAAGATATGTGGTAATACAAATAATAAAGAATGAGGAAGAAGATAAGACCATAATTCTCGTGGATGCTAGTACTGTGTATAATTGAAAAACTATATTAGATGACAAATTTTTATAAGAAATTTCATATGAATTCAATAAATTATGTTAAATGTAGTTTAATGTGTTTTTTTAAGGTATTGCCAGACCTAACCAGGTAGAAAATAGCCCTATTTAAGTGGAATTTTCATTTTTCTATTTGCAGTCTCAAGAAAGTAAATGGTAGCCAAGCTGGATATATGATGGCTTTGGTTAAGATTTTTTTTCTCCCTCTACTCACTGTTTTCTTCTAGAGTCTTCTTGCCAAACCTTCTGGAGCACTTGTAATTTCCTCTGTACAGAGCCTAACAGGCTCATCAGCAGCAGAAGGTAAACATAATAGATGTGAGGAATTTCTGGAGATTTATGAGGTTTAGCTTTGGAAATGTACACTATGTCTGCTGATCCTAGTATGTGGCCATATGTGGATGCCACAAATTGGAAATATATATGAGCCATCATTTATCCCTGCTTAAAAATATGATTTCCGAACAAAAGAGAAATTCTGCAGTAGATATTTTAAAATAGTCTCCACGCAGCAATGGCACATACTAGTTTAGAAAGAATAATCACTAACAGCATATGTATGCTTTTTTTCAGTGAAAATTTTGTCTATCAGATTCATTAAACTTTATTGCTTAGGTTAAATCACATCTCATATTGAAAAAGGACAGAGACCATTATGGTGCACCTAGAGATTAAGAAAATGGGATAAACAAAGAAAGATGTTCTTCCTGTGGCTCAGCATCAAATACTGCACAATATGATCTATAAAAAGCTTGGAATTATAGCAACTAATCTAATAGAAGCTATTTTAAATAAATAAATGATGCTTATTTGCATTATGGACCATGACTATGGAACAAAGCCTGGGAGTGTGATCACTTTTTCCGTCTCTCTCAAAATTTTCATGAGCATGTATGTAAGCTGTGTGTGTTGAGCCACAACCCCCCGTTCCATCGTATTTCACCTCCCTTGATTTTCTCAATTCAAGACTGATCCACTCTTGTCTCTGTCCAGAAGCCCCTTCTGTCAGTCCTAAAAAACTAAATACAATCTCTGTATTCATCATACCTGTGAATGCTAGATTTTGGGGAAGATATCCCAGGAAGGCTGTTGCCCTCACGCCCAATTTTTTTAATGACCAAATAAGTAAATGGAAACAAATCACTTGTTCCACGACGAACACTGAAAACAAGATGTAGAAACCCCATCATACATTTGATGTGGAACATCTACTGGAATGCTCCTTACAATGGAAATGTAGACAGAGGTGATGCCTGTTATCCCGCCTTAGGGAGCACATCAGTAGACGGCCCGCTTCAGCTGCAGGCGTGCCAGAGCAGTGAGGCCTAGCACTGAGGTGTGCTTGTTGTTGTGGCGCCGCTGCCACTGCCAGTCTTTTAAGGCCACTCCCACCATCCGAGAAGCAGGAGCAGCCTCGGAAGATTTGTGGGCCTGGCGCTGGCAAGTGTGCCTCAACATTGGGGTTTGCTGTTCTGGTGCTGCCTCTGCTAGGCTTCCGAGGTCACTTCCGTGCTCTGGAGACCAAGAAAAGCCTTGGGAGACTGGTGGGGCTGTGGCAGCCACTGTGCCCAGGAGCCATGTGGCAGGTTGTGGAAGGGAGTGGGGGTGGAGGGGAAGGAGTGGACAGGAGACAAGGATTCTCTCGCCTTACATAGATGTTCCATGTAAGGGACGAAAATCCTTGTCGGTTGCTTTTTTTTGACCCGCATTTGATGCTGTAACACAATACCAATTTTACAGAAGGAAAATTGGTAACATTCAAAGATAAGTAACTTCTGACAAACTGAATACAAAGCTGTGAACCCCACCCCACAATAATTTCAACCAAATATTCCTTCTCTAGATCCCCAAATTAATGTTTCAGTCCCAGATTGCTCATTTAATATAACCCTCTGCTTTTCATAAAGAAAAATAATATGTACAGTATTTGCTGGCGTATAAGACTACTTCCCCCCCCTGAAAAACATGCCTCAAAGTGGGGGGGTCGTTCTATACGCTGGGTGCACTTCAGTTGAGATAGACATAGCTGCCCATAGTGGCCCATAGTACTGTAATGTAATGTAACAAACTCTATATTTTGAGTGGAAATGTTGGGGGGTCGTCTTATACGCCCAGTCGACTTATATGCCGGCAAATACGGTATGTATATTTCAGTCATGACAATGAGGCATAAACCTTTCTCTTTCCCCATCAGTGTCCATTGCAACTTGATCTTGCATTAATATTGTCATTCTTCTCCCAACTCCCTGACTCCAGACAAAAAAACTAGTAAAACAATGATACTGTAATTGAAAAAGGGCAGCTGCCTAATCAACTGCCACTGTACTACATGCCACCCATGGCCCTGTCTACTCAATTAAGTAGACAATCCATGCTCACAAATATATGGATGTGAAAGCTCACATCTCATCCATAACTACAGGCAGGGAAAGACTTTCCTTTGTGAACTTAGTGTCCTGGCATCTACTCCAGAGCTGTACAGGCTCAGCGACCATTTTATGAGCATAATACTAACAGCAGTTACATTAATACAGGAATTGATGCATGTTGATTTTTATTTTTGTGGGACTTTATCCTTAATATGATGTTTCAACAAAATACTTGTGAAAGGATTTGCCACTGGCTGGCAATTTCAAATCATTATTTATTTGTTAAAAATCTCTCTCACACACTTAATCATGAGTTGATTGAAACATCATAAAACATAAGTTTAAAATGCAGTAATGTGACTAAGGTGTATAGATTGTTACCATGCTGTTCTCCAGTGGAGATACAAATTGGTTTATAGTGTTGTTCTCCCCTTCTCCATCTTATTCTCACAACAACCCCATGAGGTAGGTCAGACCGAGGTAGAGTAGCTGGCTGAGGGATATCTCAGCAAGCTTGCTTGGCATAGTAAGGATGTGAAACTGGCTTACCCAGATTTTGGTCTATTGTACCATGCTGTCAGTGTACCAATGATGCTTGCTTTGGGATCTTTGTGTTCTCCTAGGATGTGACAGAGAACATGAGTTGTTGCTTTTCCCCTTTCTGAAATGTCTGATGAAAACAGTCTCTGGAAGGTCAGAGAAATTTCTAGAATGAGTTTTTGAAGGTGTAAGGGATCCCAGACAGGATGGAATTGGCTACTGCCCTGTGCACAAATAAGTGTCATCAATACAAAAGGGTATTTGGATACATGCCAAAAAACATCATAGTTTTGAGGATATAAAATAGCTACCTATCAATGTTAAACGATATTTAATAATTAATGAAATCAAGATATTGGCCTAGTATATGAACATCAGATTTTACAGCCAAAGTAAGTAGCGAAAGCATGCTTAGTCTAACCAGTACAATGTTTTTTGGTACAGTACAGCTGTTTTTAGCCATTAGCAAAATAAATAGATGAGAAGTATAAAGTTTCAGAAGGAATTGTTTCTTTGTTAGAGGTTCAGGTGAAAGTGGAACTGCTGCCTGGGAAATTTTGTAGAAACAACTTAATAAAGTGATTTCACTAATCTTTTTATAATCAAGCTACAATGTATATATTTATGCTTTTTGTGTTTGGATTTTCTCTCTGCAAGCATCCCTAATCTGCTACAGGGTTTGGGTTTGTTCTTGGTTTTTGACAAATTAGAATCTGTTAGAGTCATAGTAGTATATGGTGGTTGAGGATTATTTTTTAAGACCTTGTTTGAGGGTGTTTTTTTTCAAGTAATGTTGTATTTCAGATACCCCCAATTCTCTTTGTCTCTTTGTCTACCCCAGTCTCTCTCTCTCTCTCTCTCTCTCTCACACACACACACACACAGACGCACAGACACACACATTTTTGTTATATAAGTTTTACCAGGTTAAGGCTAGTTATTGACTTAGTAAATATAAAAAAATGTTGACATGCTGTCAATATTAATGTAGATGTCAGTTCAACACTAGTCCCTAATGTATGTAAGAGCAAGTATTTTTTACCTTGATATAGAAAAGCAGTCATGTGTGAGATTTAATATACAGCCTAATCTATCTTGTCATTGCAGTATCCATGTGTGATGTGCTAATGTATAGGAAACTATTTTATATTTCACTTCACACAATAGGATAGATTCACATGAATGACAGTCAGGACTGCACTCTGACTGTAAATATGTATAGCAGGAATATAAGAGATCTCAACCATATATTTAAATAAAAATGGGTTTGTTCCATTTTTAAAGGAAGCATACTTTTCTCTGTTTATAGAACAAAGTTGTTGTTTTATTAATGGCATTATTTGGTTGTGAACCTTTATTTTGAAATTGTATTTACATATACCTGTCTGTAAAGGCAGGATTTTTTTTTCTATTGACCCAATTTCATGCTTTTGCCAAATGTAACTACAATATAATATAGATTCTTAATCTGCTGTTTAGCTCACTATGGGCTACTTGAACATTTCCTTTAATTTGATGTCTGTCCTCCAACATACATACTTTTTAATATTTTTCTTTTTAAATAGCTAAAAACTGGAAACAGAGCAGGCATAAGAGTTGGCACAACAAGGAAAAAATATGCAGTGTCTCATCTTTGTATGTGTTGGCAAAACTCAGAAACCTGAATATTGCTTTTTAATGTAAGAGACATTTTTGATGAGAGTGCAGGTTTTCTAAAAAGCGAGTTCAAAATTACTCATTTCTCTGTGCAGCCTGAGTCAACAAAGCTTTGGCTTCTCATATTAATTTAGAATGTATAATATCTTTGTCTCCCTGTTTGAAGATTTTTGAACAAATGTGAAATCCTGAATTTACTAATATCAATTAAATTTTAATTATAGCATTCAACACGCTGGCATCCCAGTTTTCTACTATAGAAAATAAAAACATTGAAAATGTTACGATCGTAATCTTTTACAGAAGGCATAAGTGGAGTGTTCTCTTTTACTCACTTAATTCTGAACTACTTTATCACAGTGGTATTCTGCCACTGTAGTCTTAAAAGTTTAGTATGAGGGCTCAAACCAGCAATGTCATCCTGAGGAGAATTACACCCAGTAAAACAGTCAATCTAGAAAGTATCACTGCTTAATGGCACTGAAAACAATGTAAATTACAAAAGTGAACTACTTTTATCTTGTAATTTTTACATACAGACCTTTTCCCATCTTATTTTTAGTTTGTTGCAATCATTTCTTTCTTCTCCCTTTAAGACATTCATAGAGAATTAAAATTGTTGACTTCTTTTTCAAAAGAGTACATTTTGACCACTGGTATAAGTTTGGCCACTCAGTATAATCCACCAAAATGACATTACTGCACTTTGTTTTAGCTACTTCCTTATGTTAAAATAAAAATGAAAAGTTTTCATATACCATGAAACTGGCCCAATCATGAATATATCTTAACACCCAGTTGAACTATATTGTTGAGTTCTACTGAGGAATAATCCCAGACTGCTTCTGCATTGGGAGGCATACCTTCTTTTAGCCTTGCTTTTGATTTCCTTTGGATGCCGTGAGTCAACTTTAGCCTTTCAACATTTGGGCTTTTCTCCCCTTATTTCCCAAGCTGAAATTCACAACATACTTTCCACACTGAGTCCAATGGAGGCAACCTCCCATCAGGCTTTACTTGCTTCCCCTTTTCACAAAATGTGTATTTTGCAAAATTGTGCCTTTTTGCAACTTTATTTTCATCACTCCCCCTTTAATCCCACCATTCTGCACCCTTGATCACCTCCTTCCTTCCCCCAAAAGTATCCTGAATGTAATTACAAAAAATAACCCCTGGGTTATAACATTATAACATTACAACACTGATGTGCTAGACTGCAAGACTGTTAAAAAATAGAAACAGCATTGTCACCTAAGAAAGGGGAAGAAAGGAAGGGGGCATGGCCAAATGACTCAAAATTGTGGACATGGGGAAAACTCCTATTGTGCACATTTCTGCATTGAGCAGCCTCGAATTAGATCCCACTTGACAAGATGAAATGCCATTTTCTGTGGATTCCTTTGCTGTGGGGCAAGTGAGGGGGCAATTTGGGACTGCATCTGAAGAAACGAATTTTAGTGCGAAAACAGACAAAAAATTGACCCTCTAAAATAGGTTCAGGCAAATAGGTTTAATACTTTATAAATAGATTTCATTATAAATGGTGTGTGAACCTTTTGTAAAACCCAACTACTAAAGGTTCCATACTAAAGAATAAAAATTTGTTTTTAAAGATCTACCATTCTTATTATTCTTGAGCAGTAATATTCTATATGTTGTCTGTAGGGAAGTATGCATTTTAAAATTAATAATTAAATAATATTAATTAATTAATTTATATTTTAGGCTTTACTGAAATATGTTTAGATATTCTCTAACTTTTAGCTATACTTTGTGGTTTTGAGAGATTTAATATGTCTTAATTAAAATACGCACTTTGTTTAGGAGAACAAATGAAATTATTTAATGTCTCTGTAGCCTGTTGTGGTAATGTATACATATATTACTATATATCATATACATCATGAGTCTGTCTATACAGTGGGGCAAGGGAAAAACAATTGGCCACATGTGAATTTATATCCATTCAATGGTTCATGAAATATATAGTATTCTCCTAAAGAATCCTCATTTTTGTTTAGCCATACAGCAGTTGTCCTGATAATATTAAGCATACTTTGCTGCAGAATTATCTGTGTACAAATATAGTATTTTTTAAAAAAGGAACCAATAACCTTGGCTCACCTGTGGTTAAATGCAACCTGTTACACAGAAGGACATTTCTGTGCATGCTACACTTCAATTTCAGCCATTCAAAAGGCTATTCTTTTCTCTACTTCATTGTACTTGTGGTAATGCCAATATTAGTGAATAGTAGGATGGCTGAAATGAGGACCACAGAGACAGGCATAGCTATTTCATTGATGACAGCTGCACTTTTTCCAGCATTGACAGCCACTGAAACATAATTCTTCCAATCTCTCACCACTTCTGTACCAATCCAAAACAGTAGCTGAATTGAATTTACAGTTGAATCCTGTCCTACTAATAGACCATAGCAGCATATGCTTCCCCACTGTTTTAATGTAATTGGTATGCCAGGATCAAAGTTGGGGTTTACGGGAACTATTCAGCAGCACTATTTTTGCCCCTTTAAGATTGATCCTTTGCACCTGATATCTAAGGGAAAGCTATATTGACTTGACATTTGTGCAGAAGCATTTGATGAGGCCTCAAAGAAGTACAGTTTACTGTGTTGCTCAAGTTTTCTTGGAATTTTCTTTAGGCTTAGTGAGTTCCATTTCATACCATCATTGCTATGCAGCCAACAATGAGTGTCATATGTGGAACAAAGTGGAACTGTTTAGGCAGCAACAAACCATTTATTTTAGATGTATACTCTTAAAGCATTCAGGTATCTGAAATGGGAGAGTAGTTGGGACTCATCCAAGTCACTTACCACCTTTATTTTATTTATTCATATTTATATACTGCCCTCCCCGAAGGCTCAGAGCGGTATACATATAACTGAAACTATACATGAAACCATACATATAGTAACATTCATATTATTAATTGATAAACGGGTGACAGTATAATATAACAGTATAACATTATAACATAAACAGTGGTAACTTGAACAGGTCCAGGAGTCTTAGTGGGTTTCTTGGGGGATGGGGGGCAGGGGCCCTGCAGATGTTGGTTGGTTGGCCTGGCCTCAGCCAAATGCCTGGTGAAAGAGCTTCCTTTTGCAGGCCCTGCAGAACTGTTTTAGTTCCGTCAGGGCCCTGATCTCCTCTGGGAGCGCATTCCACCAGGTGGGGGCCAGGACAGAGAATGCTCTGGCCCTGGTTGAGGCCAGGCAAACTTCTTTTGGGCCAGGAACCATTAGCCGGTTGGTGGCGGCGAAGTGTAAGGCTCTTTGGGGGGCATGACTTGACAGTCATGTGCCTTTGTTAGTAGATGCCTTATTTGTTGTTGTATGAAATCAGACAATTAAGTGCAAGCCATCAAAGTACAAGAGCAGGTCAGCACTGCTGATCAAGAACACGAGATAACAGTTCTAGGAACACCATGAAGGTTGTTCGTATATATAATAGTACCATCAAAGAAATGTATCTAAAAGCTATGTACACTATATAAAAGCCACCATTACAACAAATGAAATTAAAATGACACTGTAAACACATATTAGTACAACACCGCTAATTATAAAATTTGGTTGCATCCAACCAGCTTATCTGCTGATGAAAAAGGGAGAAGAGAGTACCTTTGAAAAGGAGATCATGAAACTTGCATAGACAAAAGTCATGTGCATCAAGGACAGGAGTAAGGAAGAACATTAAGGGACCTTTGTGGCCTGTGGGAAGGGGCAGGGAGAGGGAGGCAGCGGCATGCCGGCGGCGCAAATGCACATGCGCGGACTTGCAACGCATGCGTGTTTGCGTCCGGTAGGGACACAAATGCACACGCGCGGCAGTTCTGCGCATGCGCAACATCATCACAGGTGCACGTTTGGGCCCCCCCTGGATGCAAAAGCGCATGCGTGGCAAGTCCGCGCATGCGCGTTTGTGCCGGGGCTGCTGCGCGCGCGCGGGGCCCAGTACTCCCATTTCCCCCCAACCCGTGGCAGCGGTCCGCAGCCACGGGGAAGTTGCGGACCGCTGCAGTAAAGGTCAACCCCCAGCCCTGGTCACAACTCTGGTCCATAATTGGTGACCTATTTAGCATGTGTTCTATTTGCCATGGTTTTGCTTAGTTGTCTGTCTTACTACAAATAAGGGACTTTTTTTTTTGCCCCACATTCTTATGCATGGGAAAAAAATAAAGACTTAGCCAAGGCAAGGCTTTTTATCAGATTTCACATGTATATGGATGCTCATATGTATTACTAATCCATGACTAGTGACTGGGAGAGGAAGTTATTCTTCTGACCTGTAACGTTTCTTAGCTTGAGTCTTCTTTAAGAAACCATCTTTCCTGCTCATTCTGCATGGCTTTCAGAATACATAATTCTAAGTTACTGGGTACTTCCAAATATTCAAATTGGCATTTTCATGATTTATTTTTATCGGCATGATGGTTGTACTGATATAATTTTTTAAAAATTGCCTTATATTTAACAGGAACTGATAATTAGTGGGTTTGCTGTAAGATCACATCACCATAGTTGGAACAAGGTTTAAAGACTACCATACCAGATGTTTAAATGGCTGTTTATATTATAGAGTGTGTTTTTTTCAAGCCATTCCTCATTCTGGTATGGGATTTTTTCCTGTTACCCAGCAATATTATATGATGTTAGAAGTGGAGAGTGAGAAGTACGGTATATTAACTGAAGGCCATTTTATCGCTGTACATTAGAAATGTACTGTACACCAAAATACAGCAAGAAACATTACATGAATACTGCTAAATAGTACCTTGGTAAATATGAACATATTCAGTGGTGTGCTGGAGCCAGTTCATGTTGGCTCATGAGGATTGATTGTTAATCTTTCACAAACTTTGCACGCTGGCTGAAAACTTGCCAGGAGCTCCATGATGCGTCCCTCCTTTCTTTACACACTCACAGCGTAAACATGTGAAGCAAATTCAAGCTGCCAGCCGGGAGCAAGTCATGCAGGCACCTCAGAGAACCAAGCTGTGAAAAAGGGATAATTGGGAGTGGGAAGGGAAGAAAGAGGTTGCTTCTTGTGGCATGCATGGAGAACATGAGGAAAAGTGGGTTAGATAGCAATCCTTAACCCAAATCCTTGTGCAGTTGGCTGATTTAAAAACCTGCTTCAGGACTAAGTTACTTTCCAGAGACAGAGTACAAGTGAAAGGCTTTCTTTTTTCTCCTCCCCCTCAAATATGTTAGCGAAGATTTCTCTTTACCCTTGTGTTTTGTAGGACTAATAGGAGGCTGCATTGCTAGAGGTGGAGGGGGCAGTCTCAAAGTGGCACACGGGAATGGGGATTATGCCTTTCTGCTGGGCACAAGTACTTCTTTTCTCTTTCACTCTTTCATGAGGTGGTGTCACAAAGTTGTACTTACTCACTGGGAAAGGGGTGTTGTCCAGAAAAGGGTATCCTGCATAGCAAGAGCCATTCAACCACTTCTCCATAATTCCCCAGTTTTTTTTTAAAGCTTTAGCTTGCATGAGATGCTTTATATGTTGGCTAAAGAGATCAACAACATTATCCCAGCACTATTGCAATGCGGGTGAGAAATAGTTTAATAGTAAATCACATCAGATTTAATGACAATACATGTATTGGGAAAAGGATTAGTGGAATGGGATGCAACTCCATTTGTCAAATCATGGTTGAATTGCAACCATAGGTTGGCTACAGATACAAGAGTTTGTCAAAAATCAACTAACGCATTCTCTGAGAATCATAGAGTTGGAAGTACCCCCAGGGTCATCTAGTCCAACCCTCTGCCGAATGCTGGAAATTCACAAATACCTGCCCACCTACAGTGATGTCCAGATGATGCTGCCTCCCCCAAACCAGAATCTCTGACCAGTCTGGCCTGGAAGAAATTCACTTCTTGATCCCAAAGTGGCAATTGGCATTTCCCTAGGCATGCAAGAAAGGGCCAGAAAAGCCAAGCACTGACACACAGTCCCTTCTGCCCATCCACTTACAATCTGCCTACATTCACAGAATCAGTATTTCTGTCAAATGGCTATCTAGGCTCTGTTTAAAAACTTCTAAAGAAGGCGAACCTACCACCTCCTAAGGAAGCCTGTTCCACTGAGGAACTTCTCTGTCAGGAACTTCTTCTGGATGTTTAGCTGAAAATATTAATTGACTATATGGAATTTCCAATAAAAGAGAATTGTATGTTGCATTATTTGTAAATTTGTGTGTGTGCACATGCATGTGTATCAGTGGAAAAGCACGAAAATAATATAGTCGTGTGCCCAAAGAAGTATGCCTGATGTCAAATTTTTAGGCAACACGCAAAAACATTCTTATTGTACCAAGTCTTATAGAAAAATATAAACCCAATCTCTTATAAATTATGTTATACAAATGTGGTTTTAGAGGCTTTTCTTCTTGTTTTCTACATTGTTAAGTTGTACCCTGCTGGGATTTTCTAATAACATTATTCTGTTTTTTTTTTAAAGAAAATCTGGGACGTCTCTGCTATTTTATATCTCATTTGGGTAATCTTTGTATTACCCTCAAGTCATAGCTAACATGACTATCCCTGAGGGTTTTCAAGGCAAGAAATGTTCAGAGGTGATTTGCCATTTCATGTCTGTGTAGAGAAACCCTGGACTGCTTTGATGGTGTTTCATTGATTTAATAATCAGGGTTGACCCTACTTAGCTTCCAAGATCTGATTGGGCTCTCTGAGTCAGAGTATAGTATAGTGGTTAAGAGCAATGGACTCTGATTCTTGACTTCTGTACATGAAGCCTACTGGGTAACATTGTGCCAGTCACAGGTCTCTCATAACTCTCTTGGACCCACCTCCCTCACAAGATACGTTCTGTGGGGAGAGGAAGGGAAGGTGATTGTAAGCTGTTTTGAAATTCCTTAAAGTAGAGAAAAGCAGGGTATAAAAACAAACTTATTTTCATCTTTTGTCTAATAGTTATGTTTTATTGTTATTTGCTTGTTGCAACTGTGTAGATATGTATATGGAAAACCAAGATAAAAATATTTAAAAAAAAAACCAACAATACTTTAGCAGTTTATCTCATACGACAAGTCTTGGTAACTGGAGCCTCAGTCAGAGTATTTGGAGTATTGCTCTTGAGAAATTTTAACCTGGAATATGTTTAGGATCATCCAGGAGCTTAAGTAGTCTTGTAGGAGGGCGATCTTAATGCCTACCTCCTTGGAGGAGATCTTATCAGTTATAGACAGCGTGCACTATTCCTGAGAAGTTCCTGAACACCGTGTTTCTGCTGTTATGGCACTGGCAAGGTAATCAGAAGGTCCTGAAATATTGATAGGTTTTCTAGTAAGGAGTCACCATCTGAACATGAGGGCAAAGAATGTTTAAAAGCATGAACTGGAAACACTGCAGTCCTTTGGGATTTTCCCTTATCTGTGGAATTCTCTGGCAGAGGTGTTACCTTGATTGCTGCCTAAGATAATTCAGGGAAGAGTCTTCACCTTTTTCTGGATCCCTGTACCACTGACATCCTGTAGTAGCCTAGCCTATACTAGCTGGCTAAGAATTTCAGGACTAGGGGCTGGCTGTCAGGGATACAGCTAATTTTCTTCATGCCCCAAAATACTAAAGTCATGAGCATCCAGTGAAACTGACGGGCAGTAGATACAAGGCAGACAAAAGGAAATACTTTTTTACACAGTAAGTGATTAAAATGTGGAATTCATGTGCAGAATACGTAATGATGGCCGCAGGAACTGACAGCTTTAAAATGGGATTAGGCAGTTCGATGGAGGACAAGTCTATCAGTGGCTACTAGATAAGTGACTAAAGGGAACTTTCATATTCAGAGGCAGTAATCCTAGGCAGCATCATGTGAAGGCTTCAGCCACTATACCCTGTTGTTAGACTTCCAGAAGAACTGATAGGCTACTGAGTGAGATACGTTGCTGGACTAGATGAACCATGTTATTGTAACATAGCAGTCACTAAAATTTGTGCAATTGCCACTGAGAAATATCATGAGAAGTATAGTCTTCAATCAGAAATAAACTGAATTGAGGAACAAGCCAGGATGTGTAGTTATATAAGAACAGATGGGACCATATTGGTTTTCTGTTGTGCTGAACATTAGTTACCCTGTATACTCATGTATAAGCCTAGTTTTTCAGCACTTCTTTTCACACTGAAAAAGACCTTCTCGGCTTATACATGGGTATATACGGTAATTGAAATAAAAGCCTGTTCCAGCCAGCCAATTGTTGCATTGACTTTTGCAAATGTGTACTGCAAGCTGAGCTTGCTCTGGCAGCTGTAGGACATCAACGGTTTAACTGAGGGACTCTGATTTTCTTTTCATTTTGCCTTCAATGGCAAAAGGAATGGCAATGCTGGATGGGAGAGCCTGTGATGATGGAGCATTTCCCACCCTCAGCTTATATGTGAGTCAATAAGTTTGCCCAAATTTTGTGAAAAATTAGGTGCCTCTGCTTATATGCGGGTCGGCTTATATGCGAGTATATATGCTAGCTATCTATAATGCTGTATCACATGATTTGACTCATAATTTGTTTGTAAGATCCCCCAGTGGCTTAGCACCTAAAACGTAACAAGTGTCTGTTGCTAGAAACCTGTGGTACCTTATAACCAGTCAACATGAGCAAGCATTGAATATATAAATAGTTGGTCAGAAGAACTCTGCCTGTGTCCTCAGGTGAGCCAAGCTAAAAGATATATAGAAAATTCAAGACAAAACTTTTGGATGCAGAGAATCAATACTATATAACAGGGGTAGTCAAACTGCGGCCCTCCAGATGTCCGTGGACTACAATTCCCATGAGCCCCTGCCAGCATTTGCTGGCATAAAAACAGCATAAAAACACAAATGACAACAGATTAAAATCTCGGAGATACAAACTATTAAAGAAAATGCTGGTTGCGAAGTCAATCCTATCTTGGCATCTATTTAGATAAAGATTTTCAAGAACTTTTCATTGGCAATTATGAAAAACTTTGGAACACTGATATCTGAAACTGATATCAATTATGAAACACTTTGGAACAATCTGATATCAAGAAGTGCAACAATTTGAAATTATCCAGGTCGGCAAGAATAGCCACAGTCAAGATGAATATATTTCCAAAATTTAATTTTCTGTTTCAAATGTTACCGTTAGAAATTGCGGAGAGAATATTTAAGAAATGGCAATCTGCAATCAACAAATTTATTTGTAATGGAAAAATTGCTTTCAAAATATTGCAAGATGAAAAAAAAGGAGGGCAAGGTATGCCAAATCTAAAGTTGTACTACCAGGCCGCAGCACTTACATACATAGTAGATTGGATATGGGAACCACAATCAAGAGAAATGGTTTGTGAAAAAGAGACAATAGGCAATAGTTTTCATGAAAGATTGTGGCCATCAGGGAAACAGAAACAAGAGACAATACAAAACTCATGGATCACTGGACTATTGAAAGTGTGGGCAAAGTATGGAAGAAGACTATCTCCAGCACCATCAATACTAAAGTCTCCAATTGAGGCATACTTTAGCAAAGTTCAGCAAAAAAGAATGACTTGTCTCCAATATAAAGCCCTATTATCTAATGCGGGTCAAAGATGACAAGTGTTAGAAAAAGAAGGAGTACAGATTCAATGGTTAGAGTACAATCAACTTCTATCTAGATTTAAAGCTGAGTTTCAGCAACCTGTAAATTTGGGGGCCTCAATACCAGAGTTTGAAAACCTTTTGATTCAAGAAAAACCAAACTTACAAGGGCAAAATATACAAACTGCTGTTGAAATATGAGACTGAGATGGAACAGATTAACCATGTATGATTAAATGGATGCAAAATATTGACATGAATGTCACAATAGAACAATGGGAATATGTATAGAGTAGAATTCCTAAGCTCACAAACAGTTTTCTGGTGGTATGTAACACTAAAAGTAATTGCTGAATTTGCAAAGAACTGTAATAATAAATGTTGGAAAGGTGTAAATAAAGTGGGTTCCTTTTATCACATGTGGTGGAAATGTTTAAAAAGTATATAAATACTGGGCTAAAGTTCATACTATATTGCAGAAAATGTGGGGTCTTCATTTTCCACTGAAACCTGAAAATATGCTATTAAGTAGTGCCTCCCAATGCAAACTAGAACCTTATTCTTCTATGCAACAACAGCAGCAAGACTGGTTATAGCCAGAAAATGGAAGATACAAGACTTACCTTCAATAGAGGACTGGCTGACCAAACTGGCGGATTTGGCCAAGATGGCCAAACTGTCATCGATGGTTAACAGAAAAACCGATTATGTCTTTCAAGAACAATGGGGTCCTTATCTGAACTATTTAAGAAAATAAAGGACACAGGGATAGAATGAGGTTTTATACTAAAATGTTTATAGAGTACAGTTTATATAATCTAACTAATGTAGTTTCTTTATAGTAACATTTTGTTATATCTTAATATAATAATAAAAATTTGTAATAATTTTTTTAAAATCTCAATTAGGACAGTCAATAAATGAAAACTAATTTAGTCAAATACAGTCCTAAATAAAACTGTCTTCAGCTGTCTCCTGAAGATCAAAAGGGAGGAGGCTAGATGCACCTCCCTGGAGGGCTCATCCAGAATTGTGTGGCTGCTATCAAGAAGTCCCTTTCTTGTATACCCACAAGACAATCCACTTTGATCTGTAGGGCAGTTGGAAGGGTCTCTCTCTGTGATCTTAATTTCTTAATTCCATTCTGAAGTACAAGCACAGTTTAAAACAACTTTTATTATAGTGGAGAAACTGTTTTCCAGTAAATGTGCTAAAATGGCATATTCTCTATGCTTCTCAGCTTGAGGCCCACAATGTTGTTGCTTACCCAAGTATTCATGGTGAAAATGAGGAGTGATGGGGTTTCTCAATTAGATGCAACTCTATGGAAGAAAGCCTTAGTGGTCATTGAAATTGTCAGATCAGGCAAACATTCCAACAAACTTCCTGCAAGATCCAGTCCCTCCATCTGCAGCCTAGGCAGCCTTTATAGCTATGGCCCTCTGGTTTAACCATCTCCTGCGAACATCTACCGGGGTAACAGTGAATGCTAGTGGAAGGGTTGAGGGTGGGTATGGGGGGGGGGGGAGGAATGATAGATTGTTGACTGTTGCCATCATTTTAGAAGTACTGTGGATTTTATTGGGACCTATGTTCTGTTTTTATGTAAACCGCCGTGAGCCAGCTGAGCTGTGAGTGCCGGTCTATAAGTATAATAATAAATAAAATAAAAATACTCAAGGGCAACATCAGTTCCAAGGATGACCCTGAAGCTGCTTTTTAAAGATGTAACTGATTTTAAGCAGGACACAGTTTTACTCTGCTTTGGCTATTTTTGATGACCCTCTTTTCTACAGTTTATCTCTATAAAATTGTGAGTGAGACTGAGAAACATCTCTTTTCAAAAAGTCCTCAAGTCATTGGTTCATTACTTCAAGCTCTTGGGCCAGTTTAGTTTCCTTTTCTGATCTTTTTCCAACCCCCTTTTGAACTGTTCTAAGACTGGGTGAATAGAACAATACAAATTCCCCACGTCTCTTCCTCATGAGTTATAATGACACTTATGTACTTGTTTTCACACTAGAATTGGAGACCTCCAGGCAATTGCAAACTTTGCCTGTGGATGCACAGTTGATCAGTGGGCAGAAACTTGGGCTAAAAGGGAAGGAGTACAATTGTACTGGGAAGAAAAATTAAAAAGAAAAATAAGGCCCTGTCATCTTATAGTAAGTTCTTACCATAGAGTTCCTGATGATTCCTAGAACTGCCTGGGTGTGACAGTGATATAGCTAAGAATTGCTAAAAACTCGGTGGTCAGAATTTTTGATTAAGTAGGCAAGGATTTGTTTGCCTTTTTTTCTCCTTAGATGTTACACACACACACACAACTCATGTTGGTTGCCAGGCACTGTCTATGTTGCACTCTTCTTTGAATATTTAGTAAAGTTTCCACTATGACATGATCACATTCAGTGACAGCCACATGAAGCTTTAGTCCTAATATCTCCGTTCATTTACAAACTTTTGCTTTGTATTGCTGACCAAACATCTCCTTGGGTGTTTTTGAAAAAAGATTTTAAACAATTGTTGCAAAGGAGATTATTTCATAGTGTACAGTAAAAATGAAAATATTTTGATAGACTTTTTCAGAAGCAATCATATGTCTATGAAATGCATTTCATACTGCAACAATATGATAAAACATTTGCTTTTCCAGGTTATAAGAGCGCAAAATTCAAACCTCTGATTAGAACCCCAAAACATCACAAATCTCAACAATCATGCACACATGTGCACTCCCATACCTGAAACAGAGAGAGATAATCATCTTAAATGGTCACATGGCCACATAATATTTGTGATAATTCCTGAGATGAGCACAATGTCAGTCAAAAGCTTGCAGCATGTCATGAAGGATAGATAAAAGAATGAATGAAAAGGATTTGTTTTCACTTATGATATAGGTTTGGAGTAATGAGTAATGAATAAGCTGCACTGATTTCTGTTATGACTTAATCCAGTAAACCGTAGTTGTTTCTATTTAAAATATTTCTTTGTGTCCCAAGTTTCATGCCTAAAAATGGGATTCACAAGAACATCAATTACTGATATAGCTTCATTCAATGAGATAAAATGTGAAGCAATGACTAAGACTTTTGTTGTTATATTTACCAGTTTCTAGTTTACCTCTAGCTGTTCCCTTTCTCATTGTGTCAGAAAATCAGGGTATTTTTATTTTTATTTTTTAAATACTGAGGAATAAATATCATAATAGAAATATGATTGTTCTTAGACAGGAGAATTTATTTTAGTAGTGTAGGTAAGGGCTACATAGTTGTTCAACTACAAAACTGGTCCACCTGTGTATGTTGCATAACTTCTGTTTTTAAATGCAGTAACTAATTGTAAGTAGATTTTTTTTACCATAAAGCTATGTTTTCCCCAGCCTCTCCATCTGCTCTTTTTGACACCCCTGTCATTAACTGTCATTTTCTTTTAAATATACAGTGGAGCTGAAAGGCCAGCTCTACACCACATCATTTCAGATTAGGGGCACTTCGTTTGAGCTGAGCACTGTTTAGGTGTCAGAAAGAAGTCTCTGACCTCTCTCGCACCACACTGCCGTAGGCCCTTAATTAGTACTGACTCCAGCCATTACTGCAGAGAGGACAAAGGCGACCACATCATTTTTCTACTTAGGAAGTTAGCGTCTGACCTAATAACTTGTCCAGACTCGTATGACACTGTAATGACCACACAATGACAGTGGGATTATTTGTCAGGTTCTTTCCTCCCCTAAACCTAGGATAATCAGGAAAGTTAAGAGTTGTATCTCCCACTCCTTCCAGGGCTATTTTAGAATCTCATTCAGCTGAATTCACAATAATGAACAATGGTCTGAGAGACAGATGACCGGACAAGGCAGCAACAAAGCGTATAGCTTTTTTGTTCTGGACATATATAAAATAGCAGTAACGCAACATTTTTTGTAACACTTGATCTGATATGATTGAAATAAAGTTGTCTGTGACTTGGATAGATACTGCTTCAAATAATTAATTTCTCCTCCTTTATTGGTGGAAGTTGACTGACATTAGAATTGTAAACACCATAGTATAAAATATTTCATTGCCAGTTGAATTTCTCCACCTCCATGTCCCTGTTGCCTCAAAGAGGGGGAGGCCTGTTTAAATATAAATTTATATTTTAAAAAGTACACTCTTGATTAGCTCCATCTTTTCTTTCTTAGAGAAATACTCATAGGATAGAACTATAGAAATTAAAAATACATTAAACATCAAAAGAAAATGCCTGCAAGCTTCAATTTTGATTTGAACCTCCATAGATAGGGAAGCTTCAAAAATCACACCCAAATGTTTGGCCATGTGTACTATTGACAATTGTACCCCATCCAGGCAGGGCAAACATGCTTTCTGATCTGGCCCTTTCCTCCCTACCCACATGACCCCCTGTTCAAGGGTTCAACATCAAGCAACTACCCTTCAGCCACTCCACCACTGCCTCTAAACACCTGGCCAATGAGTCTGTAGGGGCATTTGGTCGGCCATCCATCAGGAAATATATCTGGGTGTCATCTGCATATTGGTGACACCCAAGCCCATAGCTCCATATCAGTCTGGTGAGCAGGCTCATAAAGATGTTAAATAATGTCAGGGAGAGAATTGCCCCCTGTGGAACTCCACACTAGAGATGGCAGGAGGGCTATTAGTTCTCTCTGATTGCAACTTTTTGCCTTTGACCTTGGAGAAAGGAGGCAACCCCCTGGTAAGCTAGTCCCTGTATTCCTGTGTCCATGAGGCGGTGAGCAAGAAGATAATGGTCTACCATGTCAAATGCTGCTGTAAGAACTAATAATACAAACAATGCCAACCCACCATGGTCCATTTGTCTCTGGAGATCATCCATTAGGGCAGATCAGATATATTAAAATAAAGCTCCAAGCCAGCTACAAAACCCACACAATTTACAAAACCATAATCCAACAAATCATGGCAGTGTACAAGTGTCCAACAATAAAAACAGTTATAAATCAAATATTTAAAACATTATAAAACTATAAAAAAACATTTCAAGATTAACTAGGGCAAATTTCCAGTAGCACAGTTTTGTTGTACTTTGCATGCTTTGGCACAGTATTTGGCTGTTTCTTTGATGACCTCAGTATTTCCCCCGGAGAGGAGGCTCTTAATTCTCCTTTCCTCAGAGTCACCAGGAATTTGGGGCAATGAAGTGAGCATCTGAAAAGGACATGCCCAATGTTCTCCAATTCCCCGCCTCCACATATACAGATTTTCTCTGCTTTTTGGAGTCTTTTCATAGCATCCCTCAAGCAAAGCAGATGGTAAAGCAGAGCACCTTGCAAGAGTAAATGCCTGTTTTTGGGAAAGGGGGGGCCTAAACTTAGGAAATCTTGACAGGTATAATTGGTGCTCTCTGTCATTAATCCTTTCTTTAATGATTTGCCTTGCTTGGTCATTGCCTAGTTCTGATATAGCTTGTGTAGAGAATTTAAGGCTTAAGATTCTTTCTTCTGTATGCTGCTGCCATCTAGAATTAAAATTATATTTAATAATTAAAAATAGAAGACCATTTGGGGAATAGAGGATGATTGTAAGCCATCCATCAGAGTGACAGTGCCGTCTCCACCCCATGTCCTGGATGGAAGCTTGAATTGAATAGGTCAAAGAGCGAAGTTTCCTCCAGGTATGCTAGCAACCAGTCTGCGGCCGCTCGCTCAACCCCCTTTCCCAGGAAGTTCTCAGTTGCTTAAGCAGGTTGGTTCCTCCTCCTTCTTTTTATCCTTTAATAAACATTCAGAAGCTGTCAACATTGTATCCTCTTCAGGTGCATATTTGTTATCACCATATGTAATAGTGAACTGAATGGCTTGTGTCTTAATGACAAAAGCTGCAAAACCAAGTTGCCCACAAACAGGATGAAGGAATTCCCCAGGCATGCAGAAAACTATGGTTTCATAAACTAACCCCCCCCCCAAAAAAAAGAAACCCCCAAAACCAGTCTGAGCTAGAATGATGTCCCAGACCATGTATTGATCATTATTAAGTCTATGAGAAAGTATGTGTTAAGACAGCATGTAAACACCTACACACTCCCAGGAAGCAAATTATTTTTTTAATTCATTTAAAAATATTTATATGACTATTTTGGTGCTAAGCATCTTGTTAGTACAATGGGTATAAAAAGAAACTGTTAAAACAAACCACCAGCCTCATTACAATAGGCTGGTGACTTACCTGCAAGCATGGTATGGTGGATGAGTGGGGGACCCACAAGTACTTGTGGTGGGGCATCTTCTTTCCCCCTTACCACTATTTTCTCTTTCCCTCCCGTGAAAGCTTCACAGCCCCTTTCCTTTTACTGTTTCCTTCTCAAATTTCCTACCACCAGCCAACATATCCTTATTTCTTCCTCTATCTCCAGCTTTCCTTCCTTGCCTTCCCTTGCAAAACTGTAGCACCAGGACAAGTTGCATGGCTGGGAACTTGCAAGAATTTGTCAAGGGTACCTCACTTTCCCTAGATCCCGTTCACCACATATTTCCTGTTTCCCTCCTCTTGGAAATCTGCATGCTCCCGCCTTTCCCTGCTGATGTCTCTTCATCCCACTTGCCTTTTATACGTTTCCCAAATGTCAGCTATATTTAGTCTTTATTTACTTTATGCTCTACCTGCCTCCATATTGGGGACCAAAATCAGCTCATATTATCTTCTCCATTTTATCCTCACAATAATTCTATGAGATACCTTAGATTGACAACATATAACTGATGAAATATCACCCAGTGAGCTTCCAAGGCAGGTTATTAATTATTTTTTTAACTTTGATTTCTATCTTGAAACACAGAACTAACCAAAACCCCAATAAAACCAACCACAATCCTGTAATCCCATAAAGCACACAAAAAAGCAGCATAGTCCCCATTTCCCCCCCCCTGTCTACAGTCGAACATCACCGTGTATAGGTTCGTAGAATGGTGTAGCACTGATCGGAGGCGGGACCCCAGTTGTTCCTGAAAACCTGGCCTCAACCAAAGACCTGGCGGAAGAACTCTGTTTTGCAGGCCCTGCAGAACTGAGACAGCTCTGTCAGGGCTCTCAGCTCTTCCGAGAGCACATTCCACCAGGTTGGGGCCAGAACTGAAAAAAGCCTTCTTTTTCAAAGCCCGAGTCGAGGCCAGGCGTGCTTCTCTGGGGCCAGGCACTACAAGCAGATTATCACCCACAGAGCGAAGAATTCTGAGGGGGGCATAAGCAGACAAGCGGTCCCTCAGATAGGCAGGGCCCAAGCCATGGATGGCCTTAAAGATTAATGCCTAAACCTTGAATCTGATCCAGCCCACAACTAGCAACCAATGCAGCTGCCTCAGCACAGGCTGAATATGAGCTTTCTATTAGGGATTCAAACTCGGATTACCCAGATCGTAGTATGAAACTCCTGCCACTACACCATTCTGGCTTTTGTGTGCAATTAATCAATTGATCATACCTAATCAGGTAGTAGTAAGTATATCAATGAGGTATCAGTCAAAGACCAAAACAGCAGTGGGAAGGGACCTGCCTCCTCTTTCCTTGTACTGACAGATTTCAAACCATCAGGGCTGGCAATACTGTTTTGCTTGCCTAGCAAAACCATTGAGGACATTGACTGAGCGTTAACCTCAGATGCTTTATTTATATATTTAAGATTTTTCAGCAAACCACACACACACACACACACACACACACACACACACACACACACATATATATATATATATATATATATATATATATATATATATATATATATATATATATATATATATATATATATATATATATATATATATATGATAATATTATGGATTCAATACAGAGAAATGCTAAGATTGAAATTATGAAAACTAATACAAACATGACCTTCGCTGTTTCAAAAATTATCCTACTCCAGATAATGGCATTTGTATCATGATTTTATTTTTTCTACCCTTTGTTTTCATTTTTTTCCCTGGTTACTTCATTGCTGAATAATTGCTAAAGGGAGTCCATTATGCAAGGTGAGCATTCATTTTGCAATAGAACTTGCTTGTAGCTATTGCCATATTTGAACCTCACTAATGTATGTAAATTAAAAACTATACTATTCAGATTACTCCTCTTTGAAATAAAAACAGAATCTGATCATTACAATCTGCAAGCCAGGTATTATCACTGGACTAGTGAGCTGCTGATGATAAATTGTACTGAATAGCTTGTGGATAGAATATTTTATCTCAGTTCTCTATCACACAGGGCTGCATAAAATAAGAATGATTCATCAAGCATGAGAGCTGGTGGTTTATGAAATTCATTGCTCACGGCAAGTGTATTTTTTTAATTCAAAAGACAAAGCAACTCACATGGGTTATTTAGTAATCAGTGTGAATTACTTCTAGGTATAACCAACACTGGAAAAAATTAAAAATACATTTGCTGTATGGAAAGCTTCACTGCTGTGGGTGTTATAATTTAATTGCATATTATCCTATAGCTTTTTAGGCCACTTTCCTTCAAAACCCCTTATTTTTGAGAGTAAAACTGTATAATCGCATGTAACAGGATTATTATATTGAAGACGCTCCTGCTATACTTGCAGCAGTTATGTCTTCCATGCTTGTATACCTTAGGCTGCAGAGGAGATTTTGTTTATTCAGAAGGACATGTAAAAGGAAGACACACAGTGTAAAGCCATCTCTTTTCCTCAATTCAAATTTACAATAATAATGTTTCATTTATTTTTGTGCATTGATATCCCGAGGCAGTGTTCCAAATGAAAAGATAATAACATATGAAAACGTGTCAAAAACTAATTACATTTTGTAACTTGTTTTTCCTTCACATAAAGTATATTTTTCACCATGCTGTCCAGTCACATGCTGAGATTCTTGCTAACATTATCACATGCCAGTCACACTAGGTCTCAGTGGTGCCTCTCCTTCTGTCATTATTTTCAGCATCAATTAATTTTCTCCTGACCTCAGCTTTGGAAAATGTAGCAGAGAATTATCAGTGCATGCTTTGCAGAGTCTATTTTGAAAGCATTAGGCCACTGTGTTTTTCAAAGATGGAGTAGGCCAAACATTATATTTTCTCACCTGCAGGGTTGCCTAGTAACCTGAATTAAGGATTTTCGCCAAGCCTTCAAGACAAATAAAAGACTCTAATGCAGGTTGACCCAGGTTGGGGGGGTGGGGAATCAGTCCCAGTCACGTTGATCAGAATTTTAAATAAGGAAATATGAAACAAAACCCCTCATTTACATTCACTGTGGAAGTAGTTCCTGTAACCAAAACAAGCTTGTTTGATAAGGCAAACTGAGAATACCACAAACTGTCATCTTCCACAAATGTTAAACCTCTGTTATGAACTGTGCTTTTCTGTGGCTGTTGTGATGGCTTTCTGACATCGGAAAAATTATTGACTATTGAAGATATCTAAAAGGCATCTTCTGAATACAGAAATATACCTTGGAGAAGATGCTTTCTACAAACATGCTTATTTGCATATGTTTGGTAGAGGCTCACACAGATTGGTTCAGTTTTCATTTAATCACTTCAAGGAGTGAAATTCCTTGTTTAATGTATTGCCATTCAAAAAAAAAGAAAGATTAGAGGTGGGGGGGTTATTCTTTGTAACGCTATTACAGCTTTGTCCTTGACATGCAAGAATCCAGGGAGGGGGGAGATAAGGGGAAGAGAAGTGTGCAGTAGAAATTTCTGCTTCAAAGTAGTAGCGCAATTAGGAAGTCAGCACCTAGTGACAGTCCTCAGCAAATGATGGTGTCAGGCCACTAAGGGGCTGAGGGTGGCAGGAGTGACATTCACCCTAGCAAGATGGAAATAAATGCCCAGTTTGATAAAAGAAAACAGACAATTTATGTATACCCTGAAGAGTTAACAGCTAGTGAGCCATTCCTATGGGTCAAGTGCAGCATTTGCATTTTGATGGGATGTTATCAAGTAATTAATGCACCAGTCAGGATTTATTACCTCAGGAGTGAACTGAAAGGTTCATTACAAAATCGGTTTCACTTGAAGATAGGCATTTCCTCAGAGTTAGCTTTTGACATGTTGTTCCTAGCTCCCTCTGCCTGTGGCAGCAGTGGTAGAAGGCCAGTGAGGTGAAATTCATTGCTTAATAAGGGCATTCACTTTGGGTATTCTTGTGATAATAAATGTATACATCAAGGCCGCAATGCCTTGTCAGTTTAATTGCTTCTTGTGGTCCTTAACAAGCCAATCTTAATCAGTCTGGACCATGTTATGAATAATTTAGGGATCAGCAGACTTCATGCTTAATAAGATGTACTAGATTATAAAACTTAAGAGCAGTGTTTATAGAAAGCATGCAAAACACTTTATTAGCAGCAAAGCAGGCAAAACATGCTGTGAGATATTCCAGCATTTGCAGTTTGTGAGCAACAGCTGTGTGTCTTGATGCTGTCACACCCCTCCAACCCCCCTCCATTTTTGTTGAAGGCCATAGTTCGGCCTTTCTATCCATCTAAGCTTCTGTGAGACATAATGGGAAATTTGAGTAGGCTATGAGATTAAAGGTAGGAATCGATGACCAGCCAGCAATTGTCATTTTCAAAAAACATTCTTTTATCTTTTTAAATGCAAAGCAGATCTTTTTTAAAAAAAGACAAAATTACCTTTGTGTGCGCATGTATGTCTGACAACCCATATGAATTTTAATGTAATTGCTTAGAAGCGACATTGAGCTGTCAAATTCTGATCAGTCATAGGAATTTCAAAATGGTTTCTTCTTTGTTTAGTAATACAATTGGAAGGTGGGATACTCTATACATATACGATGCTTTGATGCAATATAATGTGTTTAGGTAAAATATCCTTTATTCATAAAGGTGGTACAGAAACGTATTAAACAAAGAAAGTGAAATCACCTCAAATCTTCCCACGTCTGTAGATCTTCTGTATTAACAAATTTTGGCTTGATTTAAAAGAACAACTAACCTTATTGTTTCAAAAGATCTCTTTGTCCTCCATTTTACCTCAACAGTCATAGGCTATAAGTAGTCATAGAGTAATGCATCATTCGCTTTATGACATCTAATAATAAAGGCCTACTGCATGCATTAAAACCAGGTGCTTCAACAATTTTCTTCCTTCCTTCCTTTCTCTGTTGTGCTCTATTGTTCTCAGACAATCTAAACAGAATGAAATCCACTTGGAGTACTTTTATTTTATACCTTTAGTTAAGGTATAACACATTCTACTAGTGATCTATCATCATTTGATGTAAATAATATGTGCATATAAATTTGGTAAAGTGTGCCTGAATCCTACATCATACGTAGGTGCATATATTAAGGTTAAGAATTCTGCTTTGTCAATCATTTCCTAATGCATTAAAATGACATTATTGTTAAACTACATTTATGAATCAGAAAGACAGCTACCAGTAAATGAAAAACAACTTCAAACCTATTTCCAAACCTATAGCTGGACCATCATATTCCTTTGTTCTTGTGCAGGTTAATAGAGATTGAGGAGATGGGCAGAGGAAAAGCAGCGCAATTTTCTGCTATTTAAGCTTGGCGAAATGGCACTCTTCAGGAAGCAGCAAAAAGTATGAAAGCGTAATAGGCATTTTAAAAGTAGAAGTCCATATAGCTGCTTGAGGGATCCTCAGATTTAGGCATGCATAGAATCACGAATGAGATAATCAGCATTGTGAAATTGAAACCTGTCTGCTGCCTGCTGCTGTTCTTCCCTCTTTCAGTGGAGTGATTTGTAACACTCATCTTCTTCAGGCAAGGCAGCCTTCAAGATTATCCAGAACTGTCAATAGTAATTGCCAAAGTATTTTATTACCTACAGAAAATCAAAGGAATTTTATAACCAACAGTTATCAAGTTTCAATACACGGTATAAAGAGAGCAATTTTAGTTGGAATGCAATCGTGTTTGGCTTGCTTTAATGTTCTTGAGACAATTCCTGTGCAACCAACTACAACATCACTGTATTTAAGCTAGAGGCAAAAATATGTATAAATATATACCTTTGTTTTTTTTAAAAAACCCGCAATGTTTGGAAGAATACAAAAGTGAGTAGTTTCTAATTGCCATACAAAATATGCTTTAGATAATTACACCTAAAAAGAAAGAGGGTTTTATAAACTACAAAATGACATTCTGGAATTCTGCCAGCAGAAATATGTTTTAATGTAGAATTCTGTATCATTAACTACATACATATTGTTGTAGAAATTAGTAAAACACAGCCTTTACCATGAATTTTACAAATATTAAGCCAGAGCTGTTTGTTCTTTGGCTGGATTTGTTATTATATATTTTCTGCATGGATTTGTTATTAGCCATATTTCTCAACAGTTAAGCAAATGCTTAAGCTTTTGGCTTAAACTGCATTTTCTTGTTATACCTGTGATTAAACTGTACTACTTCAGAGTATAGGTAGAGATGCATATTACAGTATATTCCAGAGAAATTATTTTTATGTACATAGAAAATTGAGGTAAAACATTTGCTCTTTTTCTAAGTGTAGGGATATTTGTTTGTTTGTTGATTTATCTATTATGGAAGAGTATGAAATCATGTGAGTCCATAGCTGCACTCTGTAATACTTCAGTATGGGCAGAGGTTTGCCACCCTGGAAATAGGCCATGACAGTCAATAGTTTCTTGAAAAATCCTTTATTTTCTTCTCACATACAATACTAAATGGCTGACCCACAGCACTATTGACTTAAGTGGATTTAGAATGGTGTAACTGTTTAGGATGACAGTCTCACAATTGGGCAATGACAGAGTGAACATATATTCTTCCACAACAAAATAATACAAGTGGTGGCTGCAATCATTCATGGTCCGTAAAGTCTTAGGAACTAGTGAGAAGAATGTCTACTCCTTCCTTTGCCTCTCTTTCTTATCCTCCCTGGAAGGCTCATTCATCTCATGGTAGCAATAACTTTATCCACCCAGCCAGTTCCATAGAACCAACAGGCAGTATGACACTTTGGCTGATGCTGGGCTGCTGTTCAGTCCCAGAAAACCTCGGGTTTGATACCCTTCTAGTAGATTTTTTCTGTCATGGTGTGACTTTCCCTTCAGGATTCCAGAACAACTTCACACCAATGATGTTTCATCCTGTCCATCTGCTCCACTTGAAGGAATGCTCTGAAAGGTTCAGTAGCCACTCATTCTGTTTCTGAGATTCCTCTTCTGGGAGATCCTTTGGAATGACTTTGTGACAAGAACAGCTGTAAATAGCTCATGTGCAACTGTCTGTTGATGCAGGAAAGCCCCATAAAATTGAGACTGTTGCATATGTATCAATAGTAAATGTTTTGAAAAACACAGAGTGGGGAAAATTGATAGAATGCGCAATAAACAATAGCAATGGAAGAGCACAGTAGAATATACTAGGAGGTTGTAGTAGGTAGGAATTTGAGGTCTAATTTATGCTAAGGGAAAATAATTTCGTATTTGTGAATCTTTGTATAATGTCTGCTGGTATTTAAGCTTTTTTTTTTTTTAATAATGCTGTGAACTAAAAATTGGCATGGTTTCTTCTAGGGCATGGGTTTGGATTTCAAGGAAGATCAGTTGCATAAAAATTGTGACAAACACAGCCGAACACAAGCTCTCTAAAGACACAGTCCGTTTCTATGAAGGGGGAGGGGGTTGCTAGCCACACATATGAGGAATGTGTTGGTCCCCATGATGCATGAAAAACATGCAGTTGCATAATATGTCAATTGAACAATCACAGCACAGCTTCAATTCATGTAACACTGTACTCCTTTGGCAAATGCATACACTGTTCAATTCATGTGCGATTTTATCATGCAAATCAATCATGTTTCCAAAACACATGGATGGTAGGCTCCCCCACCTGTAAATGGAACTCCAGGACTATAGTTTAATGCATATTGGAAAGCCTATACTGTTTCAGGGATGGCAGCAAAGGTATCTTTCCTTGTCGTTGCTATATCTACACTGCTATCCAGTAGAGGTACTTCAGTGTTTTGAGGACTTTTACAACTCAGTCTCCAGATGAAAATAAGATTGCAGTCTACAGTGATTTACTTGATAGGTACTTGATAGATAAAATTGCTTGCTTTGAATCTGACTTGGTTGCTTCTATTTTTAACAGGATCTGAACGAAAGGTGTCCAGTGCTTCATGTTCACTTTTGATCTAATAATTTTCAGTCTATTTAACCTAGTGGTATGAACATGGCTTTGTCTACATTCACTATGTTTGATCTTTTTCAAGAGAAAAGGTCCAGTGGTCTTGGGGCAAGGCTTTATCGCGGTGGCTAGGGAATATCTTTTCTAAAGAGGACTGTCAGGCTATCTCATTGCTTCACACTGTTTTCACTCGTATATTTTAATTGGAGACTGGTAGTGTGGTACAGTTTAACTGTCTCTATAGTTTCATGCCATTTTCATTTAGATTGCATGTTTTTTAATGTGTTAATTATTATTATTATTAAAATTATGTCTTAATTTTGTCATTCACTGCCTGTTCTTTTGACAGAAAGGTGATAAATGGGTTTTAGAATTCAAATAAATAATAAACTTTAAAAAATTAAGCTGTGTTCTTCAAAGTGGTTGTTTGCAAGGCTGCTAATATAGCTGAGTTTAATAGCCATTACATTTAGCATTGTCCATTTTGATTCCTGCACCTTCTAAATGGTAGATTCTGTGAAAAGTACTGCTGCATTTTCCTTTAATGTTATTTGAGAACCCCTTTAACTCTTTCTTACTATAAAGCTTCCTTGGGTAAAGTAGAAAATCCTATTTCTTCACTATCCATTACAATATTTTGTGTTGAGAAACATTAAAAGAGTCACACCTCACTTCTTTTGTTGCAGGGGTTTTTTTTTAAGCAGAGGCAAAAGGATAAATATCCTGTAGGTATATTTTAATGAACCCTGTCTTGGTGAAGCAGGATAAGCTATTTGGATCCTGTATACTGCTAACATCCCTATTCGATTAGCACACATCAGTCAGCTGGTAGAGTGCCATGAGCATAAAGCAGAAGTGAGCAGCACAGTGTTCTGTAAGTGTATGTGGGGCATGGAATAAATTCAGTAAAGCATACCCACATGCCCTCAAGCTATACATATTTTCTCATTGTATGTGTTAGTAACCAGGGAATACTAAATATATACAAAATACTGGAACATATCCTGTACTTTTCTGGCTGAACTTTCTCTGAATGGTGCCACTGATTCAGGGTGGCCAGCTAAGTAGAAATTTAACTAAACCCAAAACACTTTAAATCAATATGTACAAGCTAATGGGGATCCCTCGCCCCAGTAAGGAACCTACCTTGCCTCAGTGGGTGGCTATTGCAGAGGGGATCTCCCCATCTCCATTCTTTTATAATTGTCCGGATCTTCATTGGTAAAAACCTACTGAAGAAGTGGCATGAAAAAGAGATTCAGCCGTAACTGAAAGGACATAATAACAATGAGACAAAATAACAATGTCATGCCTGCAAATGTCTTCCTATGAAATTACCATTTACTATGATTATCCCTGAACCTAGCATCAGAAGTACACTCCTTCCACTAAAAAAGTGGGATTTCTTTATGCTGTCCCATTTATATCTTCTGCTTCTGTCTTTCATGCCTCCATTTATTTCTCCTGCTTTGTGAACTCGTCCTCCTCAGGTGCTGTATATGTATTTCTGTCTCAGTTTGAGGGTTTTCTGATGTCTCATACAGCTCTCTGCAGCTGTCCAGCATACCTTAACCATATAGGTCAAATGAGTATTATTTTGTAAAGTACCTCTGGTTATCTTATTTTCATTTCTCAGAGCTCTCTAAGTAATAATTATTTCCCTAAGTAAGTGTTGAAATGAAGAAGCCCATTGTGGTTGTTCATGTGGTGGATCAAGTTAGCTTTTATTTCATTTATTATATGGTGTTTTATGGTGTACACTACTGTCGATACTCCTCAAAGCCCATAAGATTTATCCATACTGCTGTCTCTACTAATCTAGAATAATAGGAGCTTATGTTTCTAGATAACAAGCTTTAGAATCATAGAATCATAGAGTTGGAAGGGGTCATACAGGCCATCTAGTCCAACCCCCTGCTCAATGCAGGATCAGCCCAAAGCATCCTAAAGCATCCAAGAAAAGTGTGTATCCAACCTTTGCTTGAAGACTACCAGTGAGGGGGAGCTCACCAACTCCTTAGACAGCCTATTCCACTGCTGAACTACTCTGACTGTGACTTTGTATTCTTTTGGTACAGAAGCAATCCAGCAATGATACATGCAACAAGTAGATAAATATTGCTGTTCTTGGTTCAAAGGCTCTAAAATTCTAGCACACCTCAACTCCATTAGGGGAACAGACTCAAGCTGAAACTCATCCTAAAGACCATATCTGGTCAGTGGCATATGGTCCAGTGCTACTATATTTTGCTAAATGCAGGATAATTTAATTAACCTTATTTTGGATAGAGATAGTGCACTATGACTTCAGTCTCTATTTTTGGTCCCTACTGGGATCTTGATCCTGCCTATGACCGAAGAGACAGGGTTCTATTATATCTTTATAGTAGACTTTATCTTTATAGTAGTATAGTTTAATATAGATGTAGCACAGAATTGCCTCCATTCATTTTACATAGCTTTTTGTAGTCATAAAGGGATTGCATCTTGCAACCTGTCTTGCACAATGATTCAGCAACCCTCCCGGGGTAACCATCTGTATGATTAACACCAGTTTACTATATTGAAATACATGGTAAGCTGTATATACAATTTTTGACAATTCAGGGTTTTGATCAAATAATACCAATATTTGTAACAGCTTCACATATCTATTGTGGCATGGTCTAGCTGTATTAATCTATGATTACACAACAGAGTTAGTGGCTTTCTTAACTGCAAAATTACCACACAACATACCCTCATCTCAAGAGACAGTGCTTGTTTCTTTAGCACAGGTTTATTTATATATATATATATATATTGCTACACTCAATATGCCAGCAAATTTGGCAAACTCAACAATGGCCACAGGATTGGAAAAAGTTAGTTTACATTCCAATCCCAAAGAAGGGCAGTGCCAAAGAATGTTCAAACTACCGCACCATTGCACTCATTTCTCATGCTAGCAAAGTTATGCTCAAAATCCTACAAGCTAGGCTCCAGCAATATGTGGACCGAGAACTTCCAGAAGTACGGGCAGGATTTCGAAGAGGCAGAGGAACTAGAGATCAAATTGCCAACATACGCTGGATCATGGAGAAAGCTAGAGGGCTCCAGAAGAACATCTACTTCTGCTTCATTGACTATGCTAAAGCCTTTGATTGTGTGGATTGTGTGGAGCACAACAAATTGTGGCAAGTTCTTAAAGAGATGGGAATATCAGAGCATCTTATCTGTCTCTTGAGAAACTTATATGCAGGTCAAGAAGCAACAGTGAGAACTGAACATGGAATTACTGATTGGTTCAAAATTGAGAAAGGAGTTCAGCAAGGCTGTATACTGTCACCTTGCCTATTTAACCTATTGTATGCAGAGCACATCATCAAAGTTTTCAATAGAAAGTTCCTTTGTTCTTTTCTGTCACACGAGATTCAAAATTGAAAATAACTTGTTGGTTTTCAATGAAAAATCTCATCTTTCTTTCCTTTGCCCCCCCCCCACCTGTCAACAAAGCTAATGGTTTTTGGGGTGCCACTTTTCTTTCTTAAACTCAGAGGTGTTTTGTAAGGCTATTTATATTTCTGCAATAAATAAGTAATGTCACTTAACTTGGCCCTAACCTGAATAGCTCAGTCCATCCCAGTCACATCACATCTTAGAAAGTAAGCAGGATTGACCCTGGTTAGTTTTTACATGGGAGACAAGTAAAGAAAGGGTATTATGAAGAGGCAGGCAATGGCAAATCACCTGTCAACATTTCTTGCTGGGAAAAAACAAAAAAACACCCCCTCAAACTCTGTGTGTTTTTGCTTAGTTCACTAATCTTTAAATCCTCTTCCCAGTTCAAGTGAAATTCATGCTTCCTGATCATCGGGTGAGGTGCATAGCAGAACATGTGGAATAAGCTTAGACTTAAACTTTTTCCTCCTCTTTGATCCGCTTTTCTCTCCACTCTCTACAATATAAGAATTTTTGTTTATGGATATGAACCAGGTTACTGTAGAAAAATGGAGAAAGCATTTCTATGTTCTATCCCATAGTTCCTGCTCCCCATTACTATTGGAAGTTAGCATGTGGTACCACTCAAAGAAAACTGTGTTCCTTGTTTGCTTTTTTTCTGTGAGAGTGCCAGACACCTTTGTTTTCCTGTTCTTATCCCTTCTATAGTTCTTGATCTAGTCTTACTTTGGAGCCAGCAGTCCACTCCTGAATTCTGAAATGAGTTGGAAAGTTCTTCCCATAGTTAGCTTCCTCAGGCCAATAACAAGAATATGGGGGGGGGGGGGGAAAGCCTGTCTTTTGCTAAGGTGATTTTGAAGAGTTTTCTGCCATGTGGCCAGCTACCTAGTTACCCATATTCATGACTGGTCACTTTTGAATGATTAAACATTTTATTATAGCTTATCAATAGTGAGACAGTATTGGGATGAGTTATCTATACTGGATAACTTATTAAAAATGTCTGTTTCAAATGGATCCTACGTATGGCTTCAAAAGTTACCATAGATGGAAAACAACCAGTTCTTGATATACATGCAAATCACAGTCACTGTCTGTACAAAGCTCTGCAGCTACTTTGATGTACATGGAGAAATCATTGGCTTTCCCATTCAATGTACTACCAGGAGCAGCTCCTTACCTCTGAGTTTTTACTTATACCAGCAGGCCCTAGGTATGCAGAAAGGCGTTAGTCAAATGTGTCTGAATTGCATGTGTAATTACTTTATACTGCTTAGAATAGCATAGCTGGGAGGAATTTTATGTTAAGTAATGCCAACCGGTACATTCATTACTAAACATAAAAGTTACAGGATTAGACTTAGTTGCACTTCATTATTCTTGGAAGAAATGTAAACATTTATACATAATAACTGTATGTGTGTCTGTCTGTTTGCTTAAACAACTGTCGGACTATGTGGGACGAAAGTTACTGAGCAATAGCAGATAGCGCAGCTGTATTTTCATAGAGCTGTACCTGATTGCAACCTCCTGTAGTGTGAGCAGTGGTAAGTGAACTGTTTCTGTGTTGTTCACTCACTCTGTCAGATCGAAACTCAGCTCAATAGCATTAAACTAGCTCCCATTTGAAAGATTTGTCTTACAAAACCCTGAAAACTGCTCCGAACATGCATACATTGATTTTGTTGCTGGAATCTCCTGAGCTTTGAAGAAAAAGAAGGCTCCACGTGCAGGTGGGAGAAGGCTTACCTTCTCAGTATTTTTTAAAGGAAAAAATATTTAAAATTTTCAGTTGAACTAAAATGAAACTAATCAATGATTATGCAAGGATATAAATGTTATAAATGCAGTGTTATATAAATCAGATCAACAAGTTAAAATGTTTTTTAACATCTAGCCAATTATATTGCATACTGGCACGCTTGATAATCTTATGCTATGGTACAGGACTAATTTTCCTCCTTTTTTTGAGGAAATTCATATGATTATTTTTAGGCATTTCATATTATTTTCTGCAAAAGAAAGCATCAATATGAACCCACATTGTAAAGTGCTGACCATTTTAGCATTCACTGCCTTGAAGGTGAGGCATTTATGATTTGAAGTTTAGTTCCATTCCATTTAATTCTAAATTAAAGCATCAACAAAACATCAGAATGGCTGATTCGTATCTTTCCCACTGTAAATGAAAGAGCATTTGAACTTGTCGGCTGGAGAACATTTCTTATTTTGTCCTTGATACAGTATACAGGCTATATCAGAATTAATGCAAATATTTTATATAGTGTGGTGTGAAAGGAGTATAGCATGCTTAGTTTGCAAGCCTCATGTCTCAGCAAGAAGTATCTGAATAAAGTGAGTGTAGCACCTTGAATACAGAAACAATTCTATACCCTGTGGCACCACCTCTTGGTATTATTCATGTGTGTTTGTCACAATTGGGATAAAGGGATGTGAACATTTTCGGAAACTGGTGCAGGAAAGCCCTAGGCATAACACAGCAAAGGTTTAAACGAACTATCTACACCATGAGATATCATAGAACATTTCCCATATATCTAAAATCAGGTCTTATCAGCAATGACTTTGGTCTTTAGTGAGAAATACAATAAAAGTGCTGAAAGAAAACTCCATGGAGAGAGATCAAGCTGGATAAAGGAATTTCAGAAATTGGATAACATTTATTTCCATCATTTGTAAGGAATCTCTTGTTTTGCCTCTTAGGCATACATTGGTTGTATTTCCATCATGTGTCCAGTGTGGTTCCTCTTCACAACAGATCGGTTTTCCAGGTACAATTAAATTAGATGATCCAATTCTGGAATCAGAAAATCTGAAAATCTAACAGAAATGTTTAACGAGGTGCTGAGTCTATTGTATGCCATTAAACTGATACTGTCTTTATTGGAGAAATTGAATAGGACCTTTTCTACAATATAGATGAAACAACCCATTGACAAGCTGTGAGGCAACATTATTTTATCATGACATCAAAGGGGACAAATGATTTTTTGAAACCTGAAGTGAAAATGATGGGACAACGTTTTAGGACTGGCTAAAGCTAACATGGTGTAAGTAAATTGTTAAGGGAGATTAAAGTGCAGTTGAATTCCTAGTGTATTTAAAAAACTGTAGCTTTTCCAGTCAGCCTACAAACATGATTTGCAGCTTTGATGGCATAAAGTTTTATCAAGGCAAGATGACTATTTATTCTGCACTTTGGCTCTCAACAGGTTCTTCAGTGTGAATTACTTTCTACTGCTAGTTTATTCTAGTTTAAATTATACCAGATAATCTATGATATGATATAATTAAGAACCATAGGTTCTTGATTTTACAGCTAGTATTTAAGAAAACTAAAGTTTTTAACTATATTAGACAGATGTTAGAGACTATCAGAAGTACTGGTAACAGACATCATACTTCCACGTACCGATTGTAATCAGATCATCTGTAAACTAGTTACTAGATAATACAGATATGTTTTGTTTGTGTGAAGATTGGCAAAAATTAACATAATTGGCTTTAAATTAAATGCTGGTATAACCGATTTATAAATAACAGATTTTATAGCCCATTCACACCAGATAGCAGTGATGAGGATTCACTTCCCCTGTGGCTGTTCCAATACTTCTACAGTAACATACAAATCAAGGAACCATGTGAGTGGGGCAGAACCACATGGACAGAGCTATGTTAGCATTATATAATAGTGTGATGATGTGATTCTTCATATGTGACTCTGCTCTCACCATACAGTTTCTCCATTGATTTGTTACCAGAGCAGAATGGGGAATGGGTATGGCAAAAAGAAGTAGCTCTTGCAATATTGTCTGTAAGCATCAATCAGTTCTTAACAGTAACCTCTATGTACAAGGTTCTCTTAATCCTTGGAGGGATCCCCATAGAACCACCACACACACATGCTGAATCCAAATAAGGATTCTTCCATATATGTGTGCTATTCCTGTGGTAGTATTGGACTGGGCAATTGCTAGTAGGTCCTATGAGTCTACCAAGATGGATAAAAATAAATTATTTTTACAAACACATAGAAGATATAAAGTGGTTCTGTCATTAAAATTAGCTTTCCTGCTATAAAAATAACAATACAAAATTAAATTACAATAACCTTAATTTAATTAATTAAATTTCTAGTTCACCTTTCTCCTTGGACTCAATACATAGTAGCACCCCATAAAAATTACATAGTAGCACCCCATAAAACCCCCAGTCTTAAAACCAAGAACCTCAAGATATCAGAAAAAAAACATTCAGTCAAAACATTCTACTGAATTGTAAAACACAGGAATTAATTGCCTGTCAAAATATGGCATAAATTCTATAGAATATTTATTATATATTATTTATTTATTTGGTTTATATTATCAAAGCAGTTGGGACCCAGTCCTGGTTGTAGGAACCACTGTCTTTTATCTGCAACAAGAGCTGTCTAAGTGATTTCATACTGAAGTTTTATAACATAAAGATAGTAGGCTTCTTCAATTTGCCAGGTTTACAAATTATTAATGATTCTACCAACCAACCAGTCAGTGGCTTGGATTCAGAATAGCTGGAGTTGTGGCTGATTCCTAATGCAGATCCCAAGTCTGTATTCTCCTGACCCTAATGAGTAGCTTTTCTCAAGGCTCATGGGCTGCAACGAGAAAGAAAAGATGTCAACAGTCTGTCCCATGAACACTACACTTGCACTATTCTCTTGCAGTTGTCTGGATAAAAGCCAGTGCAGATATTTACTTCCATGTTTTGAGAAATACTGAACTGACAAATTCAGCTAGTATAAGGTTTGAGGAGCTGAGTCTTTGAAGTAAACAACATTACTTAATGCCAATAGTGTGTAGACATTGAAATGAAAGTTAATTTCATAATTGAATTCTGTCTCTTTTTTTAAAAGGTAGAGCAACATGCAGAAAGAGTCTTGGAGTGCTTGGCAAAAGCTCAGAAATAAAAAAATTTCTTATCCTTATTTATTTATTATCTAGTCAGTTTATTATATACCGCCCCTCACTGTGATGTCTCAGAGTGGTGTACATAGAAAGCAGTAAAATAGAACATAACTTGGGAGCATTGAACAGTTTGTTAATTGCAGCAATTAAGAACGGAGAAGACCATGAGCCTCGGGACAATGGAATGGTACAGTTGCCTGACAGGGATGAGTCCAGGCTACAGGGATTCCTGCCGTCATTGGCCTTCAGCCAAAAGTCTGGCAGTTATGCCAGCAGTTTCCTAGGATATCTTTATTAGCAGTCCTAATTGGAGATTTTTGAATCTAAATTGTGACCTTTTATGTTTTTTAAATATTTTCCTGATTTTAAACATTGAGTAAAAAAGGTTTACCCTTTTTATCCTATGGAATTAGGGTGCGTATAATTTATTTTGGATTGAACCCATTAGTAACTTTTGTAATTATAAAAACTAATACATCTATTTTAGATCTGATATGTTCTTTACTGCTTGTTTTACTGCACATAATTTAGAGACATTAGCTTTAAGATAACCTGCTTTCTTTTCAACTAAGTATTCTTCTACTTTTTGGAAGCAGTCCTTTGCTGAATTGGAGTGCGTTTCTCCAGTGTTAGCCCCTTTCACACAATACTAGTATCTTTTAGAGATCTGAAAAGTCCCTTGCTCTAGAGAAATACAGTCCACATCAGAGAACTGCTTCTATAACAGACAAAGAAGGATGCAAATGCCACCTATTAGTACAGTCTCTTGAGGTAGCTTACCTGGCGTTAAGCATCGATCATGCTTTTTGTCATAACTCCCCCTCCTCAGAAACATTCAGAAGGCTGCAAGACCTTTCTACTTGGTAGGCCTTTTAATTATGCATATGTTCCAGGCACTTCGAAGGGGAGATGGATTATTTGAGGTTTTACTGTGTTTTATATGTTTTAAATTTCAGTTTATAAACTGTCTTGAGTCACTGAATATTAAAATTTTAATTTATTAGTAAATGCATTTTTTTACAAACCGAATATATATAAATAGTTATATATTTAACTATTTATATATATTCTGTTTGTAAAATAAATACATTTACTAATTAATTAAAATATTAATATCTAGTGACTATATATATATATATATATATATACACACACACACACACACACACACACACACACACATAAGGGTATTCTTATTAAGATTGGGAAATATATGGAGATTTTGAGGTGGAGCCTGGAGACAAGAGGATTTAGGAAGGGGAGGGACCTCAGCAGTGTATAATGCTACAGAGCCCACCCTCCAAAATGTCCATTTTCTCCAAGGCAGGTAATCAGGAGATCAGGTGTGATCCCAGGAGTTTTACAGGTCCCACCTGGAGGCTGGCAACCAGTTCTTATGATGGAATGCACTGTTTGCAAATTCATGGCTGATACTGCATCATGGCAAATGTACAGATAAACCTGAAACACCATCATTTCAGTATACAAATATTTCTAGATATAAAAGAAACGGAATGTTCACATGCATGGTCCCATTGAAATCAACAAGACCATCCAAAGTCATCCTTGGTTAAATGTCTCTACCCAAAGAATTATGTACTGTTGCACAGGGCAGCATTGATTTAAAGTGCTTAATGCCTTTGCATGTACAAAGACAAAGACAAACAGAAAATATGTTTGTACAAATGTCTTCTCCCGTCTCTAAACAGAATTCTGCAAAGCAAAGGTTCTGAATTAATTTATTCAACCTAAACAAAGTAAACAATTTTATTTTAACTGTAAACAATTGTATTTTAATGAATATACCAGTTTACTATGACTTTTCTTGTTAAATGTGCCATGCCTGCTTGAATATCTTTAATTTTGTGTATTGTGAACCACAAACTGAGAAAAGCATAAAGCAGTTGTGTGTGTGTGTGTGTGTGTGTGTATGTATGTGTGTGTGTATATATTAGCATTCATATGTAAGTCTGATCATACTTGAACATGTTCCAATGCATGTGTTATTCAACGCACAGACATATATACAGAAGTATGGAATTATTTGTTTAAAGAAAGTGCATGCCTTTTCTCTGTCTACTTCTACTTCTCTGTGAGCCTTTCAAAATGCACAAGAATGGCATGCTTACAATAACATCAATATTCAATATTCTCCGTAAAGATTTCAGCACATATAAAGATACCACGACACACCTTATCTGTTTTAGACATGTACACAAACACATTTATAAATATACACTCATGCATTCTACAACACAATAACTGGTCATGTAATCTACTACCATTTCTTAAATCTTGAGAAAACAGTATATTTTCGAGACCCATTGTTAATAAGGTAATGATATTCAAATCTATAGGCACAAACACCAGTTAATAAAAAAATGCAAAGATTTCATTCATTTTATAGTTCTGTTACACACCTGCAAATATGTATTGCCTTCAAGAAAAACAAAGAAAAAAAAAAGCTTTGTCATGGTAGGTATCTTCAAGTGACCTATATAGCTTGGGTTTTGAGACAGTTTAAAGTCATAAAGGTGCCTTACCTTTAATGTTTAAATGTTGGTTTTCTGTATAATCCATGTACCGTACATTCCTTCATCTTGCTGTATTATACACTGGCAAAAACTAGTAAGCGAGTTAAAGCCGGATGACGCTAACGAATCCCAGCACAAATGACTGAATCAATAGGAAACCAGCCACTGCTGTTTAAGTGTATCGATAAATGTACCTTTATTTTCTCTTGAATGGATAAGTGTCGCAGTTAAGAGTCCTATAGATCTCTTAATTGAAAGTTAATTTTAAATCAATAAAGAGAGTCATTTAAATATTGATCAGACCTTTCTACACGAATTGTTAGCTGATTTTTTTTTTGCAACAACTTTGTTTAAATGCAATCAATAGCCCACAATCAGTGCATTCCATAAAAAAATTGACAGATGTTCCCAAAATGCCTGCTAGGCATAAAGTTATCTCTTTACATATGCAGCATAGATGTTTAAGCGGTGCTTTTAGGGGTTTACAGGTAGGATAAGGTGACCAGATTTTAACATTGGTAAAGCGGACTGGGGGGGTTCTTGATTAAAAATTTGGTCTATATGGAGCAACAAAAAGTTTCATAGAAGGCACAGAATGCAAAAATAGGATTGTAATATATCTATATTTTTAATTTCAACATAAGTACAATTTGCCAGGTACCCCCAGATGTCCTTCCAAAACTGGGACAATCTGGTCACCCTAAGGTAGCAGGATCCCATGGAAGCCAAACAGCAGTACCTAGATGCATTTCCCTTTATTTACTGATAAGACATTTGGGATTTAAAAGAATTTGATTGGATGCATAGAACCATAGAACCACAGAAGTATTGTTGTGAGTCCACCTGAGCTCACATTCCTATGCACCTGGCAAACTATCATTGAAACTGGTGAGACTTTCAAAAACAGTTTGATGTGATATAGGGAAAGGGGGTGAGGGAGCTCAAAAAGCCAGTGGAACACATCCAAATGTTTTAAGGAGTCCTTCAGATCCCAGCCAACAACAGCAATTTTTAGTGCAAAGTTTTTCAGGAATTCTTCCATAATTGGACCAATATTAATATCTTCACTATTTGTAAAGCACACAAAAAATGAGCTCTAGGCTGTCCATGCTCCTCCTCTGGAATCCAGCCTTTCTCCCGTACTGGGACAGTGACATTCCCTGTCACTGCTGTACCAGTATCTAGTTGACGGGATTGATTTTTTTTCCAATTTTTCAGTTAATATAACCCTATTTTAATGTACAGTGGATTTGTTTTCATTTAATTCTGTATTTTTCTCACTTACATCAACGTCTTTGAACACATTTTATTCCACTTTCAGTGCAAGAGCAGCCATATTAAAAAAGACGATGAAAAAAGAGTGGTGAGGTATCATTAGTTCATATGCATACAGGTTCACTTTGTGGAGATGGCTGTTTCTAGGATTGGTCTTAAGATGTGTGACTGATAGATCTTATTTGTCTGATAGAGTTGACCAGGTGAAATAGAGCTACAGCTGGTTACTTCATTAGGTCCTCTCATTGATTGAACCCTGCTGAAGTGATGCAGCAGGCTCCTGAGATAACTGCTGGTAATAGAACAAAATGAATTCTTATCACAGAGATTGGAAAGGCCATTAACCCTGGCCTCCAATGCTTTTCAGAGGTCACAGACAGGAAGCCAAGCAGTGACTGGTAAAACTGTTTTCTGTCTAACTACAGGTCATGTTAGAGGGTGTGTGTGACTTTTTTTTTACCTTTCGGTTTTTGTACAGATGAAACTTTGATGTTGGCAGATGTTAATAATAAGCTGTAAATAACAAAAGAGGAAGAAAAATGAGAAAGCTCAGGAATGTATTTCAAAGAATATTTAACAAAAATGCATTTGTGGCTGGGATATTTATTTCCAGGATTGGCTGATACTTCTTTGTAGACTGAACAAAAAATAAAGTCAGTCTTTTAGTTAAAAATAAAATAAATTTGGCACAGATTTATATTTCCTTCCTCAATGAAGGTTATAATTGCCTACATTCTTGTCTGCCTTTGCCAGCAAGTTCATCTGTGAATTAGTGCGGGACCTGTTTGCCTTTCACTTGGTCCAGAAGGGTATATATCTGAGTAACAGTCCTATAATTTACATTTAATGCAACCTTTCAATTGACCAAGAGCCCACAACCTAAACCCCAATCTCACAGTTGTGGACTTTCCCACATTTGTCAAGTCAGTGCCATTCTGGGATAAGCTAGAAGAAATCATCCATTTAAAGTCTGTACTGCACATGACAATTTTTCTAACCTAGGTGACAAATTTACTCAGTAGCACTGAAGAGTGAGAGTTCTGTTCTGTTGCATGTTTGGGAAAAGACAATGTATACTTAACATGGGAATTTCAATGAATTTAGTAGCCCCCTATCACATAATATGCAACACAACTCCCCCCGCCATCCATAGTGACATGTAAAACTGTAATAGCAAGGTGTACAGTGCTTTAAAACAAATTCTGCACCCAGGTATGAAAGGTAAGTTCTGCAGAATTTAGAATTCTGTAGATTATGAGAACACTTTCTTAGTGTGCTAATCATAAGCCAACCATGGGACAGACTCAGAAATTCTAGCTAAACTTGTCACTGAGCCCCCCCCCCCCCCTGGTATTTTCCACCTACTTTCAAGCTGGATGTATGAACTGTGCATATGCACTAGTGCCAATGGATAAGAACAACAGGACACCATCGAAAGCTGAAATAAATAAACAGAAACATTTCTATTGACTACGGCTAGGTGTACATGATATCCTTAAGAATCAAGCTCTAGCAGAATATTCTGTCGTATAACTGATTCTTTCTTTTACATGTACCATAACATTTTCATCATGAGCATTAATATGTGCACATCTTTAAAGTACATTATAAATGTGTGGTTTGATGTCTCATTTATAGAATGCTACATTTCATCTAAGAGATGTGAGTTGGCATGACATAGGTAAAGGATGCTCATGAAACTTGCACAATGTGCTAGGAACATTAGGAAATAGAACTCTGTGTTCATGCCAGATTGTGTAATCAAGGACTGGTATTTACTGTTCTCAGAGATCTCTCTTAAGAATGCCTGATAATCTTCCTCTCCTTTGCTACCCATCCCTGAATCAGGCTTAGCTTTAAAATTATAGAATCATATAATAATAGAGTTGGAAGGGACCTCATGGGTCATCTAGCCCAACCCCCTGCACTATGCAGGACACTCACATCCCAATCGCTCATCTACTGTAACCTGCCACCCCTTTGCCTTCTCAGAATCAGCCTCTCCATCAGATGGCTATCTAGCCTCTGTTTAAAAATTTCCCGAGATGGAGAACCCACCACCTCCCGAGGAAGCCTGTTCCACTGAGAAACTGCTCTGTCAGGAACTTCTTCCGGATGTTTAGATGGAATTTCTTTTGGATTAATTTCATCCCATTCATTCCGGTATGTCCCTCTGGGGCAAGAGAGAAAAAATTCTGCTCCATCCTCTATATGGTACCCTTTTAAATACTTGAAGATGGTTATCAGATCCCCTCTCAGTTGTCTCCTCTCTAGGCTAAACAGACCAAGCTCCCCCAACCTTTCTTCATATGTCTTGGTCTCCAAACCCCTCACCATCTTTGTTGCCCTCTTCTGGACAAGTTCCAGTTTGTCAACATCCCTCTTCAATTGCGGTGCCCCAAACTGAAGACAGTACTCCAAGTGAGGCTGAACCAGAGCAGAGTAAAGCAGTACCATCACCTCCCGTGATCTGGACACGATACTCCGTTTGATACAGCCCAAAACCCCATTTGCCTTTTTAGCCACTGAGTCACACTGCTGACTCATGTTCAGTGTATGGTCTACTAAGACTCCTAGATCCTTTTCGCACATGCTATTGCCAAGCCAATCTTCCCCATCTTATATTGGTGTATTTGGTTTTTCCTACCTAAATGCAGAACTTTACATTTGTCCCTATTGAACTTCATTTGATTCAGTTTAGCACACTTCTCAAGCCTATCAAGATCATCCTGTATTCTGTTGCTGTCTACAGTTGTGTTTGTTACCCCTCCCAGTTTAGTGTCATCTGCAAATTTAATAAGTATCCCCTCTAATCCCTCATCCAAATCATTTATAAATATGTTGAACAACACAGGCCCCAGGACAGATCCTTGGGGTACTCCACTTGTCACTCTTTTCTAAGAAGATGCTGAACCATTAACAAGTACTCTCTGGGTACGATTTGTCAACCAGTTATTGATCCACCTGACAGAATTAGGATCCATACCTCATTTTACCAACTTGTGAACAAGAATATCATGTGGAGCCTTTATCAAAAGCTTTACTGAAATCCAGATAAACTATGTCCACAACATTCCCCTGATCCAGCAAGGTAGCCACTTTCTCAAAAAAAGAGATAAGTCATACTACACTTTAGTCACACTTAAGAAATACTGGATTTGTTTCTAGGGTTAAGTTATTTGACCATGGTAGGTGTAGATGTGAAGCGAACAATTTTATCCTGGTTCATTTCTTTCTTTCTTTCTTTCTTTCTTTCTTTCTTTCTTTCTTTCTTTCTTTCTTTCTTTCTTTCTTTCTTTCTTTCTTTCTTTCTTTCTTTCTTTCTTTCTTTCTTTCTTTCTTTCTTTCTTTCTTTCTTTCTTTCTTTCTTTCTTTTGGCAGGTTAAGTTAACAATAACCTGAGTGGTATATTCTGTTTTCATAAAGAATTCAGTGAAATAGTATTATACATATAAGGTGGCTAAGCTAATGCATTTTTGTATCTGACATAATTCAACATTCAGGGAATATGTGTTGTGCTATTTTTTATTATTTGGTTGCATTTCACATAAACTGATTTCCATGGGACCTTGTAATGCTTCTAGATGTATTTGCTGACAGACCTATATTGTTAAGATTTTGTTTAAATAAAAAGGGTGTCATGGAGAAACAGATGTTTTAAAAACACAGTCATAACCTTCAGTAATAAGGTACTGTGATATCTGACTCATTGATGTTTCTATTGGGCATGACCTAACCAATATTAAGCATTTTTAAATCTAAGGTATTTCAGTGGATTGGATTTGGCTGTAATTTCCTAACTGAAATCAATGAAATTAAGCAAGCTTATATATTTTTACCGGGGAAGGCACTGGCAAACCACCCCGTATTGAGTCTGCCATGAAAACGCTAGAGGGCGTCACCCCAAGGGTCAGACATGACTCGGTGCTTGCACAGGGGATACCTTTACCTTTACCTTTATATATTTTTAAATATATTTTTTCAATATGCTGTAAAGAGTCCAGCATGTAATAAACACTCTTTTTTCAGAATTTTTTAAGGTCCTGTCCCCCCCTCCCCGGCAATATATCTGCTATGATTATAATGTCCTTTCCACACAAAGTTTTAAACCAGAAAAACGATGGCACTCCCATCAGTACTTGAAACTTGCCATCCCTTTCACTTCTGTTTCTGCAAGCGTAGATGTTACATTCCTGATTTCATAGAGGTATAGTAGTATCTGAATCTAGATTCAAAATTGTGATGAAGTACATATGTTTAAATAACTGGGCCTTGCTTATATATTAATTGCTGAGAAACTAGCCATTTAACTGCACATGTACCTTTTGGATTTACCTGTGTCATGCTTGAGTTTTGCTGTATAAAAGTGTTCGGCGGGAATAGGTGGAAGAGTGCTGTCTAGTACTTTTAGCAGTATATTCTAATAGTCTTTACGTTTTGTGTAGGTTTTAGGCAAAGCAACCCTATTATTTCCACCCAGGGGTTAATATGCATTAATCTGACTGGCTCCACCTCATAGTTGTTCCTAGTTGGACATAGCAGCCCACAGGTCATCTTCAAGGCCAAAGCGAGGCATGGGATAATTGGCTCTGGGAGAACAAGAAAACCATAGAATGGGAGGAAGAGAATTAGAGCAATCAGGTATTTTCCAGAGGGTTCTGACAGGGACGTGCTCTCTGATTGGTTCATTGTCATCACCTGACTCAGGTAGACCCAAAACTATAACAGGCCTAAGAATTAGGAGACAAATATAATATTTTCTGTTTTGTACATGATACGTTATTTGTATGCAGCCATCACTAGTCACCACTAGTCATTCTATGTGACAGTAAATTTTCTCCAACAAAGTATTGCGACTGATTATTTGAAGGGTTATAGGGCTTCAATTATAGGGGGGTTTATTGGTACCCTGTTGTTACACTTTTATTGAAGAGGAAACCAACCAATGAAATATGTTACAATAGAGAACAATCCTAAAAGTTCATGAAACAGCAAGACAACAAATATAATTCTCTACAGAGGAAGAATTCCCTGTGATGCTATAGTTTTAGCAGTCTAGGGCTGCTGGTTTTCAGTGCTGTAAAACTATTTTAATTACAAGTGAATTTAAGGGAAAGAGCAAGGGAGATTAGAAAATATTCTAAGAAAAGTACACTTTTAATACAATTTAGCCCTAAATAATTCAGCGTTAACCTTTTCATCTTGGTAAAAACTATTCCCCCCCTTTTTTCTCTGTTTCTAATTAAACCATTGTTTAAGATGTATAATGTATTAGATTTGCCTCTGTTCAAATGTTCACAAAATTTGGACCAAGAATACTTCCACAGCTGTTGGAGTTAGTATTAGGTGGGAGGTGGGGTGGGACATCATATGGTTTAGTTCAGGTTTAGAGACAGAATTCAAATGAATTGGATCCCCACAGTAGCAAGGCAAAAGCATTATCTGGGCCCAGAGACTAAGTTGGTGGATAACACAATTATTTTCCATGCTCCTAAATTCACTAGTAGGCAATCTTGTTTGCTGTACCTTTTTCTCTGTGCCTTACAGTCATAATGAGAAGATAAAGAGGCCAGGAGAGCAGGTGTCTTTCTGTTTACTAATTGGTATTGTCATATATGTGTCATTACTGATAGGAAAGAGTGAGAGCTGGAACACAGTTAAACAAGTTGCAATATAAAGCTTGTCTGTTTGAAAAGGATAGCTCAGGAACCCCACTGGGCCAATCTTCCTGACCCTGAGCTCATTGGCATGCTGGTGGCATTGCTGCTTAGTCTCTGACTTAGCCTTAGAGTGTATGAGTTGAAGGCAAAAGGAGTGATATTAGTAAATGTCTGTGACTGAGATTCAGAATGGTATTGCTAGAATAGAGAGTTGGCAACAGAGATCTTTTCTGGCCTGTCTAAAAGAAGGGTTGGTTGCCCACTCTGTAATATGGAGCAATATCTAGCTATCTGCATTTGGAAGTGGAAGGAGGAGAGGGTGGTCAGGGGTGGGTGTCAGAAGGTGATTGGCTGGCTGCTGGACAGACAGGCAAGCTGGTTGGAGGAGGAGGAAGGAGCAGGACAGCTGCCCTGAGTGGGTGTTAAGTGCTGCCATGAGACTAGCTCCTCCTCCAAGCCCTTACAAGAAATAAATTATCTGTAACAGATTAGATTCCACATGAAAATTATTCCATGCTAGAATAAATTTGTTGATGGCTAACTGTTCTGGTACAATTTACATATAAATGTCCTTGATATACTTTTGTTTTACTGTATTTGTTACTGCATACATTTCCCAAAAAATATAATGAAAAGCTGATTCCCTTATCTGAGGACTATCTAGTTCATGGGACCCTTCTATAGAAAGCAAAGATAACTTCTTTTTGTTTTTTTTAACTCAATGGGAGTAGATGGGAAGGAAAGGGAGGCACAAATCATTTGAGAGTGCACAAAATATTCTTTGAACATACGATATCTTAAGTGGTTATATCAATAACTCTTATTGTAGCAAAGTCTAAATATAATTCAAGATAATCAGAAAAGATCTTTTAGCACAAGCATGAGGCAGAATCTGGTGCCTTTTGCCTGCAATCGTAAAGGAGATGTTTTCAGTGATGTAATCCTATGTGATTAAGAGCATGATGTGAATAATGTAACATCCATGGTGGGGCAAATCAGCCGGGTCTTTTGGCAGCCATGCGGGATCTCATCTAGGAAACCCTTCCATGTGGCTGTGTATGAAAGCACCCATGTGATGATCTATAAAGTGGTATCTAATTGTGGTGTTCCCTTCATCATTAAAGTATTAAACAAATTCTTTTTAATGACCTACCAAGAGGATAAAAGTATTTCACCATTTATCTATTTTTCATGCTTTCTGAATCAAGTGAAATTTTATTTACAATTCTCATTTCCATTTAGCAGGATTGTAGCATTGATTTACCAACTGGTTACTTGTGCATCATCGTATATTAGCAGGTGGTGATGGTCACAGGTAATCAGTCTATATTATCTTGACAAACCCTTCAAAATGAATCTAATGTTTAGTAACAGTATTATGTGATGGTATCTGAGATGTTTATTTAGTGATATAGATTCAGGTGAATAGCCGTTTTGGATTGAAGCAGTAGAACAAAGTTTGTGTCCAGTGGCACCTCTAAGACCAACTAAGTTTTATTCAAGGAATAAGCTTTGGTGTGCGTGCATATACAATGAAATGAAAATTACCAATCCAAACATACAGGTAGAGGGTGAACAGTAAAGCATCATATAGCATAATGAAGATGTTTAACGGATTCAAGGACCAGGCAGGATTAACAAGTTTAGTTTATACGGATACTGTATGTTTGGGTTTAATTCTTGGGGGAGGGGTGTGTGTGAGAGATCTGTTAAATATGTTAATTATGCTGTATGCTAATTTACTGCTCACCATTTACCTATATGTATGGACTGGTAATTTCCACTTCATTGTATCTGAAGAAGCATGTGTGCACACGAAAGCTTACATCTTTGTTGGTCTTAAAATGTGCTACTGGACTCAAACTTTGTTCATTTGGTGACAAAAAATAAAAGAATTTTACCTAATTTATGTAGTATTATAGTAGTACTGCCGAGGATTAACTACAATTTAATGGCCTTTACAATTGTAATAAAGGTAGTTTTTTATGGTGATGCCAGCAAGAGCTGAATATTTATCGACAGAACTGTTTCCGATCAAGCATCTGGAAAGTTACGTTTCTTTAAAGCTTTTACAAAACAAGATTTTCCTCCTCTGCAATGAAATAGAAATATTTGACAGCTGTAAAATATACATGCATGTTTTGAGTATATGTATTTTGAGAAAATCAGAGCCATAAAACATGTAGCAACTATTAAAATATGTCATCACTATTACTACTCTAATAAAATATGCATTGATATTTTTTCCTGATTTTCATGCTGTTTTAAAACTTTCTTATTCATATTTCTTCCTTTTGTGAGGCAGGAAGGTAGCTAATCTGTTCCACGCATTCATAAGCTCATTGGTAGATGAGACCAAAGCTACTAGTGGCTTGCTGGATTCCAACTGCTTCTTCCCACCCCAGGAAATCTTCATAAATCAGATGGGATAATATAAAGCCCGTTTTTGCCATGTATATACTGAATTGGATCCTAGATCCATCTAGCTTTGGGTTTTTTGTCCGGGCAGAAATTTTCCAGAAAAAGGTCTTTCCTAATGGCTGCTAAAGTTAAATGTTATGGACTGAACCTGGGAGCTTGTGCAATCAGAGTATGTCCTCAGCCATGTCTTCTTGGTGTAGTGGTTAAGAGTGGCAGCCAACTGAATGTAGTGGTTAAGAGCAGTGGCCTCAAATCTGGAGAGCCAGGTTTGATTTCCCACTTCTCCACATGCAGCTAGCTGATCACAGTCCTGTTAGATCTGTTCTCACAGAGCAGCTTGTCTCAGAGCTTTCTCAGCCCCACTAACCTCACAAGGTATCTGTTGTTGAGAGAGGAAGGGAAGGCTATTATAAATTGCTTTGAGTCTCCTTCAGATAGTGAAAAGTAGGGTATAAAAACCAACTCCTCTTCTCAGGGCCAGATTTTCCTATTGAGCCTAGGGCCCCAAGATCAAGAGAGGGCTATATTCCACATTTTTATAAAGGTTAGTAACAATCACAACATGTTTCATTTAACATATTGATATATATCACAGTAATGATGTATTTTATTATCTCTCATGTAATTTACAAACTTAAAAATGGGAGGTGAAAGGGCCACATAGGTGGAATAGCCTAGGGCCTCTTTTCATGTAAATCCGCCCCTGCCTCTTCTGCACCTAATAGTCAGATGTACTGAGTGAACACAGAAGTTCAGTTCATGTTGTTGTTAGTTGTAAAGTTGTGTCCAACCCATCACGACCCCATGGACAATGATCCTCCAGACCTTCCTGTCCTCTACCATTCCCCGGAGTCAATTTAAGTTCACACCAACTGCTTCAGTGAATCCATCCAGCAACCCCATTCTCTGTCGTCCCCTTCTTCTTTTGCCCTCAATCTCTTCCAGCATTAGGCTTCCTTCTCATGAGGTGGCCAAAGTATTTGAATTTCATCTTCAGTATCTGGCCTTTTAAAGAGCAGTCAGGGCTGATCTCCTCTAGGACTGATCAGTTTGTCTTGCAGTCCAAGGGACCCTCAAGAGTCTTCTCCAGCACCAGAGCTCAAAAGCCTCAATTCTTTGACACTCAATTCTTTGACACTCGGCCTTCCTTATGGTCCAACTTTCACAGCCATACATTGCAACTGGGAAGACAATAGCCTTGATTAGATGCACTTTTATTGGCAGGGCGATGACTCTGCTTTTTAGGATGCTGTCTAAATTTGCCATAGCTTTCCTCCCCAGAAGCAAGCATCTTTTAATTTCTTTGCTGCGGTCCCCATCTGCAGTGATCTTGAAGCCCAGGAAAATAAAATTTGTCAGTACCTCAATTTCTTGCCCATCTATTTGCCAGGAATTGAGAAGGCGGGATGCCATGATCTTTGTTTTCTTGATGTTGAGTTTCAAGCCAACTTTTGCACTCTCCTCCTTCACCTGCATCAAGAGACTCTTTAGTGCCTCTTCGCTTTCTGCCATTAGAGCGGTATCATCTGCATATCTGAGGTTGCAATCTTAATCCCAATTGGTGACTCATCTAACCCCGTCTTTCTCATGATGTGCTCCGCATACAAGTTAAATAGGCAAGGCGACAGTATGCAGTCTTGCCAAACTCCTTTCTCAATTTTGAACCAATCAGTGGTTCCATGCCCAGTTCTCACTGTTGCTTCTTGACCTGCATATAGGTTTATCAAGAGACAAGATGCTCTGGTATTCCCATCTCTTTAAGAACTTGCCACAATTTGTTGTGCTCCACACAATCAAAGGCTTTAGCATAGTCAATGAAGCAGAAGTAGATGTTCTTCTGGAACTCCCTAGCTTTCTCCATGATCCAGCGTATGTTGGCAATTTTATTTCTACTTCCTCTTCAAAATCCTGCTTGTACTTCTGGAAGTTCTTGGTCCACATATTGCTGGAGCCTAGCTTGCAGGATTTTGAGCATAACTTTGCCAGCATGAGAAATGAGTACAATGGTGTGGTAGTTTGAACATTCTTTGGCACTGCCCTTCTTTGGGATTGGAATGTAAACTGACCTTTTCCCATCCTGTGGCCACTGTTGAGTTTTCCAAATTTGCTGGCATATTGAGTGTAGCACTTTTACTGCATCATCTTTTCAGATTCTGACTAGTTCAACTGGAATGCTGTCACTTCCACTAGCTTTATTGTTGCTCAGACTTCCTAAGGCCCATTTGACTTCACATTCCAAGATGTCTGGCTCCAGGTCAGTGATTACCCCATCGTGGATATCAGGGATGTTAAGCTAACTCTTGTATAGTTCTTCTGTATAATTTTGCCACCATTTTTAAATCTCTTCTGCTTCTGTTAGGGTCCTACCATTTTGTTCCTTTATCATACCCATCTTTGCATGAAACTTTCTCTTTATATCTCCAATTTGTTTGCACTGTTCATTTAAGAAGGCATTCTTATCTCTTCTAGCTATTATCTGTAAATCTGCATTCAATTGGGTGCATCTTTCTCTTTCTCTCTTGCCTTTCACTTCCCTTCTCTCCTCTGTTATTTGTAAAGCTTCCTCAGGCAGCCATTTTGCTTTCTTGCATTTCTTTTTCTTTGGGATGCTTTTAGTTGCTACCTCTTATACAAAGTTGCGAACCTTTATCCATTATTCTTCAGGCACTCTGTCTATCAGATCTAATTCCTTAAATCTATTTGTTACCTCTACTGTATATTCATCAGGGATATGATTTAGTTCATACCTGAGTGGCCTAGTGCTTTTTCCTACTTTCTTCAATTTAAGCCTAGATTTTGCAACAAGAAGCTGATTATCTGAACCACAATCAACTCCTGGTCTTGTTTTTACTGACTGTAAAGAACTTCTCCATCCTTGGCTGCAGAGCACATAGTCTGATTTCTGTATTGACTGTCTGGTGGTGTCCAGGTGTAGAGTTGTCACTAGGGTTGTTGGAAAAGAGTGTTTGCTATGACCATTGTATTCTCTTGACAAAATTCTACCAGCCTGTGCCCTGCTTCATTTTGTACTCCAAGGCCAAACTTGCCTTTATCCCAGTTATCTTTTGGCTTCCTACTTTAGCATTCCAATCCCCCACATCATTTTTTGGTGTTGCTTCTAGAAGGTGTTGTAGGGCTTCATAGAACTGGTTAACTTCGTCCTCTTTGGCATCAGTGGTTGGGGCATAGACCTGTATTACTGTGATGTTCAGTGTACAGTTCATAATGAATAATAATTAATAGAATTATCATCCATGAATTAATAAAAACATCTATGGTTGTCTCTCACACACGTTTTAATAATTCTTGCCTTTTTGTTTGGCCTTTTTGTTTGACCTATTCCTGCTTCTAATCAATTTTATTGGATAACCCCACATTCTAATGTTTTGACATGTAATAATATTTCTCTGTTGAGTTTGCACTGTTTATTATTGTATAAGTGGATCCAACTTACTAAATTTTCCTTCTTAATAAAAGTGCTTAATTCTTGCTGATCAATTCTTGAGGCCTTTAGTGTACTTTCTGTAAGTTTAAGAAGCAGAAAACAGCGCTAAACACAGTGTCCAAAATTATAGAACATCGTTATTATAGTACCTGATGTTTTTGATTTTTTGCTTTTCTTTTAACCATTCCTAGTATTGTTCATTTTTTATTGCACTGAGTTGATTTTTTTAAAGATAATATTATATTATGATCCTCTAGATAGATATCTTTAGACTTCATTGGTATGAATGTGAAACAAAGCATTTAGGTCCACCAACTTCTGATCTGCATTCATATAGCTGCAGCAGCTACTACTGTCTTTCTGGATTGTGGTTTAAGTAGGACTGGACATCTTTGGGAGAATTAGGACCCCTTTGTTCAGTGCAATACCACTCACAGATGATGAGTGAATGAATTACTGCAATTTTTAAAAAATTATCCTTTTTTTGGTTTTCTGTGTTTATGCAGAATTTATGCAGAAGCAAGTTTCAAGAGATTTATTCCCATGTACCTTTGATTAGAATTGCATCTTAAATCAGTTTCTGGATTACTCCCTCATTCTAGCCCTGAGACCTAGACTGGTGCTTCATTTTGCTTTGGATATATTCACATCCTGCCAGGAATAATTGTACCACTTATTCACTTTCCTGACTGCCTTCTGCTTTGCTAGGTTTCAATAGCCAGTCCTTTCAAGCAGTCTGCTTGGTTTATTTCCACAGCTCAAGGTGCTTTAGCCAAGCAGGATAGATATTTCCTCACCTCCTGCTGTCAGCCAGATTGGACTGCAGTTGTGGAGATTCACTGAGCAGCACAGAACTTTTCCCAATCCAATTGGGCCCCATTAAGTTAGCTTTCTGCCTCCTACATGAGAAGGGATGGAGAGGTGAGCTTTTATTCTGGCTTCATAAGAACAAGAAGGAGATAGAAGGGAAGTGTTTAATTTGTTTTCTACTTGGAGTGTTCCCTTTTTTCTGTTTTCATGTTTGTTTGTTTTTGTTGGTTTCCATATTTCCTTATAATTTTAGAATTATTGGCAGAGTTGTGTATGGCTGTGTGAGAATTTAATTTTGTTACTATATGTTTAATACGGATTGGAATTTTCCCTCATGGTCCAGTTGGAGGTGCTGTAGGGGAATGTTGTGGTATCTTGTTTTCTTCTTTCTGTCTTGTAAGATTGTCAGTGAAATGAAATGAATAACTGATAATAATAAATGAATAACCTGATCCACAGAAATAATATATTCAGAGTTCAATGGGATTTGCTTAAGGAACAGCTTAATCATGCAGAATGGGGCATGGCCATTCAAATGAAAGGAGTTATATGTTACCTCTCTCTGCATAGTACAAGGCAGTAAGTATACGTATTCTAATTGCATGGCATTGAATCCTAGCATGAGATTGGATCCAATCAGCTTTTCCTTTGCTAAAAAATATAGGGCCCCCCACCGCACCCCTCCCCTGGTTGCCATCTGCCCATAGCAGGAGAATTCCTGCGAGACCTCAACCCCCACCATGAACCATTGGGGCAAGCCAGCTTGGTGTAGCAGTTAGGAGCAACGACTTCTAATCTGGCAAGCCGGGTTTGATTCCGTTGGCTCATCTCTCTGCAAAGAATCTGGACTACCAGTTCCATTTGTCTGGCACCCCATTGGTACACCCACCTGTAAGGGGCTCATTTGGTCATCAGTTCCATCACTGCCATCAGCTAGCTGCTCAGGTGCCTGAAGAACTTTGGCCATCCTTGCAGCTCAAGACCCTTGCTGGGTGGCTGAAGAGGGAACAAAAAGAGGAACATACCAAAGTTACCATTTCATCATATTTTAATGTAAGACTACAGTGAGTTCATATGTTTAAATGCATGTAGGTAGGCATGAAAAAGTACTAACCACAACCTAGCCAATTTAAGTATTTCTAAGTTCTATTGTTCTGAACTTAAAGCTCAAGACCCATGCACACTCATCTAGCTATAAGCCTTCTCTACACAGTGGAATTTACTTCTCAGAAGAGAGGCATAAAATCATTCCACATGATTCTCCCACTGGAATTATTGGGGATTAAGTGCTTCTCTTTGGTAGGGAGTGTGCCTTTAAAAAACCAAATCAGCTTTTAAAGGAAATTGTATTTAGTGGACTCTGTTGTGCAGCACTTCCCAATTAAAATTTCTTCACTAGTACCTTAGTTTGGGCAAACCATTCTTGTCTCAGTTTCTCCATATCCTGCATCAGTAAATGTGAGCATAACAACCACCTGTTTTGCAAAACATAAGGATTGTTTGGCAAATGTCATGGGACCCCTGTTATTATCCAAGTCAATTGTAATGTTAATTTTGCTGTTTATTTAATTTTTTCATGCCTCAAACCCTCAAATAATTAATGTCTGCTTAGTACAGGATGCTTAGGGCTGATCCTATGTTGAGCAGGGGGTTGGACTAGATGGCCTGTATGGCCCCTTCCAACTCTATGATTCTATGAGTACAGAGATGTTGGTCCATGAAAGCTTAGGCTTTTTAGTCTTTAAGATGCTACAAGTTTCTCTTTATTTTTGCAGGAAAGTTATCAGTTCTGACTCTATTCTAGATGTGGTAATTACAGTTTACACCATAAAGAATAATGCATCATTTGAATCAGAAGCTAAACAAATTCTCATGCCTGTAATTTGGGGCGTTTTTTTTTTTTTTCTTTAAAGGAAAGAGTACAATAGAGAAAATGTTGGCTTGGATCCGGCTGGGTGTTTTTGTCATGGGGATGAGATGAGTAGAGAAAATCTTGTTCCATGGGCAGAAATGTTTCTACTCATGAAAATATTCAACCAAATTCAAGCCACTTATAATGCGTACTTTGGAAATAATATCATCTAAATTCTGAGGAATCAATAACAAATAGTATTAATGTAAAAAAAAATGTAGATTGGAATGCACTTGAAATAGCTGGGGTAGGTTGATCCAGTTAACTGGGATACTCCTTGTCTTGGCTGTTATAATAAATAGAAATCAGTGGCAATACTGCCAAAGCCTAAATAAGAAAGCAAGTTTGTTGCCAAATGGAAAATATTTGAAGCAACATGTTTTGTTTAGGATGGTTTCTATGGAGATTAAGGAATGAAAGCTATAGAATTTAACAAGCAACATATCCAAACAGTGCCACTTTTTCTAGAAATGCAGGTGGCAATAATATGAAACCGAAGTGTTTTGGCAGGAATGTTTAGAAAGCATAGGTGGTGAAGGGCCTGAAAACCAACATCAGCTAGTTGTTGATCAGGAGAGACCAAAAACATTCTGCCACCATTGGACAACAATGATAGATATGTCAATAACTCAGCAACTTTGGGGAGAATAGTATCTATGTGGATGAAGATGCACCTAGATGTGAATTGGGAAAGTAGGAAGTGACCTCATAGACATGAGGTGGGTTGGGGAAGTGACCTGGAAATGACACTGTGAGGTGCCTCTTCTCAACTTTTGAGCTGAAAGTGGCTTCACATGACATGACACCAGAAGATGACATATCGCTGTTAAATGTCATGCCGCACCACCATGAAAGGGAGTGGAAAGCCTTGTAGGAGTTGTGAAGTCACTGGATCAAACATCATCCCAAGCTATGAAGGCTAGAAGGTCTTATGGCAGGCCTCAGTGTGTCCATTTGGTATATAATTACAATCTATAATGTTTACTGAGATTAATACACATTAGTGTTTTTCTTTCTTGATGGACCACAAACATACATATAGTGCATATAGTGCCAGCTCTTCTTGACTTTGAATCATATCCTAAGCCTTGCTTCCATCTGCACCCTGTACTTGGCAGAGGATGTGTCATCTGCAGTTTTGGTTAACTCACCATTCACTCCATTAGATATGTCCTTTACATTTGGTACTACAGGGTCAATTTTTCAGTTCTTAATTGTATAAATTAATGTATAAATTTTTATTCAGCAATTTTGCAGTTTCTGATTGCTTGTTTCAAATGCCAACTGGTCCAAGGCAATAGTTGTTTCATGTCAGTTCTTACTGAATTCCTTTTTGTGATTATTTGACATAAATCTTCACATACACTGACAAAAAAGCCATTATTTTCGTGGAGTCCTTTGCAGTGAAAACTTGAATCATAGAGTAATAGAGTTGGAAAGGACCTCATGGGTCATCTAGTCCAACCCCCTGCACTATGCAGGACACTAACATCCCAATCGCCCATCTACTGTAACCTCCTATGCCTTTGCCTTCACAGAATCAGCCTCTCCGTCAGATGGCTATCTAGCCTCTGTTTAAAAATTTCCAAAGATGAAGAACCAACCACCTCCCAAATAATAACTAATAATAATAACTCCCAAATAATATCTAATACAAAGAATTCCTTAAGATTCTGGACAATTTCCCTGTCTCCCTTTAGCAATCTTTTTATACTTTTGCTATCTAATAGAGCTTCTCTAACTTCTTTCCTGCTTCTGATGAACTTAAAATGTTGTTTCAAATGTTTTTTCTAGCTGCAGTTCATTATTCATACTGCTCCTGTGCTGAATTTACAGACTGCATTCAGACATGACAGTCAAGATGTTTGTTCCTGAGAGGCATGAACATGACTTGTTGTGCTTGCATGTTCTCTCTTCCCTTGATGTACAGAAGTATTCAATCTAACTTCATTTTATTCTGATGTCCAAATATGGGTACTTAGACAAGTTTGTTCTAACTTGGTTTGAGAATAACTAAACAAATTCCAGTATTCCTAATATGCCTTTGCATATTAGAACAATTGAGGGTAGACTGAGAACTTCTGAAACCAGGAAGTTAGCAGTTGTGCTCTGAATGGAGGAAGCAAGCAAGCACAACAAAAGCCAAATTTGCATCTATCACAAATTGTTGTTTATGACATCTGAATAGAGCCAGTGTAAATTTGTATGTGATTTGGCAGAGTTTATGCTCACCTTTATTCTCTTCCTTTGGTCTGCCTAAATACCTGACCATAATGGTCAGGGGAGTCACCGAAACCTCAAAGCCAGATTCATTTCAGTGAGAGGGGTGCAGTTAAAATGTAAAATAAGATGAACATCTATATACAGAAACTGAAGAGAAAGGGCAGGGTAGTAGATGCCATAAATAATAAATAAACTGGGTCAAAAACTCTAAGCATATATAACTAATTTTGGTTCAGAAGCTGAAATGCATTTAAAAGGTCTTTAACAGTAGGTGAAAGACTAAACGAAAAGATCCAGTAAATAGATATTTTGCACTACTTTATTTATTTACAGAATTTGTATCCCACTTTTCTATGCATGCAAGGGCCACCAAGGCAGCTAACAAAACATACATGATAAAATTACATTTAAAAAACACTAAAATCAAGCCCCCACCCATTACATAACATAAAACAATAATAGAACTTAAATAACTACAAAACATTTTTTTAATCAATCAGGACGGCAGGATCATTAAGGGAATGCCAACAAAACAAAAGTCTTTACCTGTGCATGGAAGAAGGCAGCAGAAGGGAACAGATTCTCTCCGGAAACAGAGTGTTCCAGAGCTGCTGGCACTGATCTGTACCTGAGTTAACTTGCTAAAAGCCCACTGTGATTGGCTAATGTTATCTTAAGATTTCATGTTTATTTCACGTCTTTGAGCACAGTGCCTTGCACTCGAAAGCTCACGCCTTGAATAAATCTTTGTTGGTCTTAAAGGTGCTACTGGACTCTGATTTTATTGATCTGATTTGGGTAATGTTAAACATGGTCAAACATCCATGAGAATCAGAAGAATGTAGGCTATTTTCCAGAAAACTATTAGTTGGAGAGAGAAAAAAGGACTAGTTGGGACCTTATTTTTCAGTAAAAAGAAATATGTGAGAGTAGAGTGTTTGTTTCTCAATCTGTCCTTCAATTTATAGGCACCATTCTTCCACGATAAGTCTTCCCCTCTGTAACTGGATGTGTTTGGGAAAGGAAAGGGATTGTGGTAACTATCACTGAGGGGTACTTCTAATAATAGCATCAGCACCCAAAATGTGAAAGGTGATTTATTGCCTATAATAATTTGCAAGGAACACTCATACAACTGCTAAAATTTAAAAAACCAAACTGAATAAATTTGCTTTTTCATTTTAAGGAATGTGTGAGTATAATACTGTATTTTTAAGCTAGAAAGAATAAAGCCCACTGTTGGTGAAAAACTTCAAAGAATTTTGTAGGGAAGTTTCATATTGAGCAAAGCAACATATTCATAGTTATACATTATGAAATCCTGACCTGGGGGTATGGGTTGATTGCAAAGGGAGCTTTGCTTCGCAATATGCAAGCATGCAGGGATTTAAAGAGTATATTACAGATAAAAGCACTTAAGTAAAGTCTGCCAGTGTCATTTCAGGAAAAGAGGCTTTGGAATTTCCCAATTTCAGATTTCTTTGCTGTTCCTTTTAAAATCCAACTGGTAGAATGCTAGTTTGATGGAGACTGATACATAGCTCAGTTCTCCCTGCCAGCCTTATTTTCTTTATTCCAGCCCTCAATCCTCAGAGGAAGGCTCATTCTTCAGCCCTTAGAATCATAGAGTTGGAAGGGGCCATACAGGCCATCTAGTCCAACTCCCTGCTCAACGCAGGATCAGCCCAATGCATCCTAAAGCATCTTTCCCTTACTCCAACACCCTGGTCCCGTCTTTCCCCTTTTTGTTACAGTGTCAACTGAGCAACAGTTTAATGAGGGTGATGAATTGGGAGGGTAGAATTATGATCCCATCAATTCTCCTAGATCATCATTGAGACCTGTACCATAGGCAGGGGAAGTATCAAGCTGAAGCCAGCTTTCCAAAGTCATATATGCTCAGAGGAAGAAGCAAGGAATGCTACCCCACTTCCAAGCCAGGACTTCAGGATGGGAGATGGAGAAGCTCAATCCCTCCTAAAACTTGGCTTTTGTGGAAGTACCTTCAGGAACAGGAAAAATGGGGCTCAGGGGGTTTCCCTTATGGTGTGATGGCTGGGCAACATCAGAGATGGTGAAGAGATTTTGTTCACATGACATTACACATTTTCCCTGTATGAAAAGAATGGAAACCATTCATGTGCACGCTAGCAACTAAAATTTTGAACACAGAAAAATAGAGTAGAGGTCCTTATCTTCTTGACTATTCATTTTGCTCTATAGAATTCTTTGAAAACTGAGTTATTGCCATTCCGCATCACCCTACCATGAGTTCTTTTTAGGGTTGCCACTAACCCCATTAGTGCGTGGGGACTTCCCAATGCGTCTCCCCATCTAATTTCTCCAAGATGTAGTAGCAACATCATTAAGAACTGAATCAAAACTGCTTATCCAGCTAGGCCTATATCACTTTTCTTCTATAATCCTAACATCATTTTACTCTGTAGCTTTTGTTTTTTTTTCCTTTCCTCTCGTTGGGGTCTCATCCTTGGATAACACTTGTGCAGCATTTTAAATATTCCAAAAGTGTTATAAAAATAAGGATTTAAGACAATTAGCACCTAATAATGGGTTTTTTTCAAAGTCTTCTTCACTCTTAGTGGCTTTCACTATGTTAAAGAAAGAGGTCTCCTCACTGTGTGTTTAAGAGGAAGAAAAGGTAATGTTTTATGGCAAGAGACAGTAGGTCAGATCTAGACTAATCTGGTAAGTTCCATCTATTACCCCTTCCCACTGCAGATGTGCTCCTGCCTTTCTTCAGCTATATCCCAGGAACAGCATTTCATGGAGTTCAGTGGGAAGAAGGCAGGTGAATTTATTCTGCTTCCAACCCAATGTTTGTAATATACTTACAAACTAAATGTGAAAACAAAGGGTCAAGTAAATACTTATGCGGATTCTTAGGTGGATTTTTTTTAATAACTGTTTTGTTTTGACTAGAGAGGAGGTACAGGATTTAGGGGAAAAATTCAGGTGAGAATAAATACATATATTGATACAAGTGTTTCATTAGCTTCTAAAATACAGCGTCTTTTCAAAACATAACCCTTATAAATATAAGTATTTAAATTTTTTATAAATTCAAAAAGACTACAAGAACTTGCTCATACCTACAAGCACAATTGTAGATCTTTTGTTAGTGAGCACCTAAGCCACTTTATACATATATATATATTTGCTAATTGTATTGTGTTTTTGAACGACTGTGCTGTCTTTAATGACATCTTGTTGGTTTGCCTTGAAATTCTGCAAATGCAGGTCATCAATTTTTAATCAATTAAGGGATGCTATTACAATAGTAATATAAAATGCCTAACTAAATGAGGTGTGTTACAAAAGCTTTAAAAATACTACATGACGAAGTATCTATTAATTCTGTCTATTTTTAACAGTGAAAAATTCAGTGGGCCTTTGCTGCTGTTTTTCTGAAAACGATTGAGTAGCTCTATTATCATTTCAGTCTCTGAAATAGTTTCCGAAAGGAAAGCCAAATTTATTTCTGACACAAATGCCAGATTTTTTTTTCTGAATGTGAATATTTTTCTGCCATTGAAAAGCTAAAATAGCCAATTTATATAGTGCATAATAATGATATTAATTTTTATGGTGTGTATAAGTTAGATTTGATTAGTTTTTGCATGATTAAAATTTGCAAAGCCTTTATGGCCCCCAGGAGCCTACCTGTAATAAACAGCTCTCACCTTCGAAACCATAAAACAGGACTGCAGTACTTGAACATTAGATCTAATTGCCTTGCTACATCAAAGAAAGTACCAAAGGACTGAGAAAAATCACAGAAAGGAGGAGGGGGTGGAGGGCAGTTTCACCTCCAAAGGTTATGTATTTGTGGCTTGGTGGAGCCCTGTAAAGCTATGGGCTCCAAACTGCTGTTTGCGATTAAGTTGATGGGGGAAAGTCTACCCACAATCTTTCCCTGCTGCTGACACAGAGTCTTTGTTCACATTCAGATTTCTCAAACTGTTGCCAGGGTCAGGCTGAGGTCAGACACCATGATGATGTATAGGAGAACATGTCTGGGAATTTCTCTCATACTTAAAACACATACCAGGAAAAAGAGCACCCTGCAAAAATTGTCTGATGAAACCCAGATGATGATACTGTGGGTTTTATTTTACTATCTTCATGAGTGCTCTTTGCGTAACGCACATACACAGACACACACACAATGTTTTATTAATGCTCACCATGACGTCTTTACGATTTTATGCCCCTTCAAGATAAGGACACTCCATATCACTGTGACACTTCATTTTCCTGCCCAAAGGGAATGGAGCTGGGAGGGGGAGAGAGAGAGAGAGAGAGAGAGAGAGAGAGAGAGAGAAAGGCCATTCCAGAGGATGAGTAAAAAAAGTAGGGCCATGTGATTTGACTAGATGCATTGTGTAAGAGAGAGAGAGTGGCCGAGTGTGCACTTGGCATTAACGAAGCCCAACCTAGTCAGGATCACAGGCTCACAGCATCCCAAACTGTGATTTCCCATCACCCTTAACAAACACAGTCTTGCTTCCAACTGTGACTAGATGGCTTGCAGTGTTTGATTAGTAATATCACAGAGAGAGGGGGGAGAAAAAAGGCTTGCAAAAAGAGTAAGAATTATGCTTTTTTTGTGTGTGTTACTTGCTACATGTACATATTTTAAAATATATTTCTCCTTCCTCGAACTGTTTACTTAAGCAACTATTGAAATCAAGTTTCACAACACAGGATACATGAAAAAATGCAGGACATTATGATCAGCTTTTAAAATCAAGTTGCAGTGAACATTTTGGAGGGGATTTTCTTTGGGGGGGGGGCTTCAATATTGTTCAATTCAATTATTTACCTATGCATACAGCTCCACTGCAGAGTTGGCAAGAAAGGCACTAAGTAGCTATTTTTCTGTGCTCAGCTGCTCCATATGACAGAGAATATTTCATTCTGCTGTCAGAATGTTATTAATAAAACATGGGGTGCGGAAGGGGCCACAATTTCCCCTTTCAATCACTATAGCATTTACAATGAAAATTTTATGCAGTGTGTAATTTTCAGTTAATGCTTGACACTTAGAATGCCAGTAGCTGCATTTTGTATGGATCCTGAAGGGTTAATTGTATCATGTTCCCCTGTGTAAAAGCTCCGCTTATCAAAAGTGAATGGAGAAGTGTATGCAAATACATGTACATGACCTTTTGCCTTTCCAGGGTTAATTTATATGATCATTAAAGATTTGATGCAATTGAGCAACCTGGTGTTTTGAATCCCATTTTACCTTCCCCTCTAATTTATATAATTCCTACCTGAACTGGGAAATGTGACTTTCTTTTGTTGTTGTTGTTGTTTGTGTTGCAATGAAAACAGCATGCTGGGCTGCGGGGAGTTGCAAGCCCTGGTTATCTGGCATTACTCAGATTGCTAAAATTAATTAAAATGTGACATCAGCGCAGTCAGAGACAAATGATCACAAGATGAAAAGGAACAGTAGGCCTTTCACGGATTAGTGCTACATCACCCCAGCATAGAAGCTAACTGCATAAACAGACTAATCCACTGGTAGCAGAATAGGTAAAATTTACAGAATAATTAAATTGGGTTGAATTACTGTGAAGATTTTCATGTAATCCAGCCGGTGTGAACATGTAAGCGAAATGTGGATATTGCGGCCCACAGAAGCAATATACTAAGGTGTATCATTTACCCTGCATGGCTCCCCCTGGAGAAGAAAACAAGAGTTCTCAAGGTTTAGGACCAACACAACACTTACAGGTTGCAATTAGCTGGATGTGCAGAATATAACAGGGTTTATTTGTGAGGTTTTCTTAGCTTTCAAATAGATTGCTACATGTGCTTTCATTTGTTTAAAACTGTGCACCTTTTTTCCTTGACATAAATAATGTATAACAACAAACAAGAAACATATGATCTGTCACACTGATTAGCAACATATGTTCTGATAAACTAAGGTTTGCAATCTAAGATTTTGAAAATAATTATCAATTTCAAATCTCTTTAAATTGCCATTCTTTTTCACTCATGCCTTTATTATTTTAGCATCTTGTTAAATTTAGTGCTGATCTTATTAGACATCATGTTTACAATTGATGTTGAATGGTCCCTAAGTTAGCTTTTTTATTTTTTTATGCTCATTCACAGAAGAACAAGTGGAAGATGCAGAAGGGTCTGCTAAAAGCTCATCAGTGTCTGTTGCTGATGATAAAGACACGTGTGAGAAAGAGGGAAATAATAGTGAAGGCAAAAAAACTAGTAAAGACTCTGGTAAGATGCTAGAATTTTGTCACTCTTAAAAAAAATCTTATTATAGTCTTTCATTTAAAACTGTCTGGACAGTCTTATTATCTATTGCATGTGTATTTTGCATGTGATTTCTATCAGTAGCCTCCCATTGACCTCTTTTTAATCATAACCATCTGACAGGATAGATGCGGATAAGTTGAAGAATATTGCAGGACGACTAGTAAGATTATTTTTTAATCAAATCAGTTTGTGTGCTTGTAATTTTTAAGCGCCTTTCATTAATCTTAGCTGTACTTGTGATTCCTCTGATGGCATATTAATTTTTCATAAGCGTAGGATTAGATGCCACTGAATTTTTTTCGCCATGCTTTTAAATGTTGTTCCCCCTGCAGCCCTAAGAATGCAGGAATGCTTTTTTCTCCCCCCCCCCCGACATTCCCCTCCCATCCTTGATATATGATTACTTGCATTCAGGAATCTTCCCTCTTCCTGAGCATTTATCTGTGGTATTTAGAAAAAAAATACAGAAAATCCGGTGGAAAAGTTTACAGGTGATTCTGCCTAAGAAAAGAGGAAATATCATTGAAAACGGATTATGAGTTGGGTAATATTGATCTCTGAGAATATACCAAGTCCAGTAATGAAAGCTACTGTCTTTTTGAAAACAAAAACTCCCAGGTCATGACATTTACTTGTGCACAAACAAACCTAAGGCCAGCATCTGGCATAGATAAACAAGGCTTTTTCTGTGTTTGATTTGGCAAATGTGTGACTTCATCCATGCTTTTTATGTATGAGATGGAAATCTATGGTCACAATGAATATTACATTGGCCACTTTTGTTGCACGCTATTGCTAGTTACATTATGCTGAATTCATTCAAGCAAAAGAAGTGCTGAAACAGGTTGAAGCCTATTAGTTTCAGGTAGTCATATATCTTCTCCTTGTACCCCAATGACAGGAGCATATAGAAGAGCTTGTATCCACCATAAAAACATTTAGTTATTCAGAAAACATCATTTTCCATGCAAGTTTACTTAAATCTGTATTAGTCTGAATTTGTAAAGATACTCATGAAAATATTTTTTAAAAAACAAATAACTAAAATATTGGTGGGTTTTTATGCCAAATTTCTTTCTTTGAAAGCTGTTGTCTGAAAGAACTACTGGGTAAAAACATCTGTGCAGGTCCATTACTAGGTCATTATGGAAACATTCCAATGGAAAAATCAGACAAAGCCACTTGAAACATCTGAATGTCCATGTGCTTCATAAATCGAGTCTTGGAATGCATTCACCTACATGATTCACCTACATGATTTTTCAAATTTAAATTTCTAATGGTCCACTAGGCAAAAAAGAGCGGTCTTCAGTGCAAATAGTATGAAGAGAATCACAATATAATGATTAACCTTTTAAAAGAACATGTTTATTTAGAACTAACTAGTGCCAGGATGCTTGCTAAGTGTATAACAAAAAAACCCCCCAACACTCTTGAGATTTAAAAAAAAAAAACTAAAGCACTGTACATTAAGATACATTTAAAAATAAATGCTGAAGACAAATGTTGCTCTGCTTCATTTGCAGTAAGCTCAGACAATATTTCTTATTTCAAATTCTCAAACTGACCTTATGAATCCTATGAAAGAATTCTCTACATTAATTCTGCATATGAAGCATTCATTCCATGGGCTTAATTCTCAACAGAGTTGACAAGTAGTCCTAATGACTGCATAACTGCTTATGCATAATTGAATGTTAATTTGGGCTTTCTTTGCCTGAGTTAAGTGTTACAAGCCATGCCAGAGAAGTCCCAGGAAAACCAACAAGTTAATCATAGTCTTAACAAGTTAGACAGAAAAGTGCTATCACCCGTTTTTAGTATTGAATCTATTAGGAATGGAAGGATTAGCATGTTTAGTGCACATACATTTATGTAAACTGTTGTTCTCCACTGCCATCCTTATCTCAGACTGGGAATTTCAAAAAGGGTCTTGGCATGAGCAAGCTGTGTTTTTTGAATATTCATTCAGAACAGAAGAGCTTCCTAATACCTCATTTATATTGTCATTTAAATCTAGTGCCACTTTAGATTAATTATAATCCAAATTACAGCTCTATGTAATGTAGGAATTAATATGGAATTTAGCCAGATTAATACATTTGCATTGAAAATGTAATGTGTTTCTGAGATGGCTAAGGGGAACACTTTTTAATAAAGTAGTAAACATAAGGTGCAATGGAAATTGCCTTCATTATTGCAATAAAAACGATCCTTTAATTATATTCTAATTACAAAGGATACTGTAGCAGCTTTTAAAATTTTAGAATTATTTTGGATTTGAATAATATCATCTGATGTCAGATGTCTTGAATTGTATAGCCTTAGACATAAATAATGAACCAGTATATTTATTTATAAGTCTTTCAAGTATTTCTTTAATGCACACATTTTTGTTTGGTTTTCTCCACATTAACATAAACCTCAACCATTGTTTTCACTGTAAGATTTAAAAATTGTAATGTAGTTAATTAGCAGAGATGTATTGAATTGAATATTACCTGACTATTCAATTTAAAAATCATTTAGAATTAAGTATTTCTTTGGCATTAAGTAACATTTAATTTATCTTTCTTCTGTATTTGTTATATGTTGAACTGGCCTTTTAATATACAATTAACTGAATAAAGATCAAAGAAGCAGAAAAAGTATTGGGTATCTACCAAATCATCAGGCCACATTCATGTATTACCTCCTTCATGGGGCCATAAACTGAAGCATAATGTTGTGGTTACCTAACAAGTCAGTCAATCACTTAGTGATTCTCCATGCTAAGGCTGCATATCACATGATAGTGAGACGCATTCTCTGCCCACTGGGTTGATTTACCTGATAAACACACTATGAACAATATGCCTGGCCCATAGATATTTTAGATAAAATATAAAGCAATTTGAGTGGAAGTCATGATTCACACCATTATAACTCCCTGTTAATTCATATTTGAGGAACTTGACTGAAATGGGCACTTTGGATAATGCATTTCTGAAAGCTCTTTTGCTTAGAATTTCTCTGTTTCTAGAAAGGCATTTTGCCATCAAATCAGGCACTCTTAAACAATTATATATATAGTATGAGAAAACTGTAAGTGATGTTAATCTTTGAGTTGCTATTATAGTCCCAAGGTCATGTGCAAATGGAATAGCTCAAAATTTGTAAAGATTAAGGTAGGACACTGAGATTCTAACTAATCACCATCTTCCTCCCTGAAGCCTTCATTATAGGGAAGGAGAAATGGGGGAAGTGCAAAGTCACTAGAGCCATTTTAGCATTTGCGCGAGTCAGACATGAAGCAGATGGTCAAAAATTCCTTCTCGGTATAAATTTCTTTTAAAACTCGTTTAGTTAGTCCAGTTTCTATCTACCCACCAAGATTTCACACTTTAACTGAACTGTAAAGAAGCGTATTACGCAGTGCTGGGGTAACCTCAGAAAATAGCTTCTATGTCCCTAAGGTACTGAAAAAATGGATGGATTGATTCTGGTAACAATTTTGTTAAAAATGAACATTTTCTGAATGATAGAATTTAACTTAAAAACTAGTGCTGAAGGGAATAAAAATGGATAAATTGATACTGTTGATAAGACTGCTTCTGTTTGTACTGGAGAGTACAATTCACTGACCTAAATGATGAAAAGGCCATCTTCACATAAAAATAACAGATTTCCTACAGATAAGCCTGAATATTGGCTGCTGTTCTGTTGGAATATTTAGTTTTATTATATACCCATAATGGGTACTGATGGGTGGCAGGGCAAGAGTCTTGCTTATGGAAGGGCATCCTCTTTCTTGAGCTAATCCTGGAAGAACTAACTATATTTCACTGAGCACAAGTATACCTTGTATATGTCCACTGAATTGTAGTGATATGTGGTATAGAAGGACCTTAAAAAAGGAGCTTTCAAGATTCACAGGGGCCTTCCAATGGGTCATGGAACAGACAAAATAAGATCAATTATTTTTTAAAGAAAAAATCAACCTACAAGATGTTCTTGGTGACCATCATTTTAGAAGTTCACATGGTGACATGTACAGCAACCTTACCTTGCAGCCCAGTAATCCTCCATTAACTGATTGAAGAAGAAAAGAACTTGGGACTTCTGATTGTTATGTCTGTTGGTCAAAAACTTAAGAAGTATGATTTAAATATTGGTGTTGATTTCCTGATTGTGGAACTTTTCTTCCATGAGTATGTCAATTAATTTTTATTGGCCATTCACTGGCTTCCTTTAATAATCATTAAAAGAAAAAAATAAACTACTGACCTGCAGATCCATTAGATGGGAATTATGTTACCATTATGCTACTATAAATTTAAAACAGCCTTACAACAAGGCTTTACTTTGATTTGGAATGTCTGAAATATCAGTGTGATCCTTATTTTTGTCTGAAAAAACATTACCTCAGTATCTTAAAATTCTTATGGTTGAACCTAGCTTTTTCTTGCACCCACAGCTAATTTTGCTCCTCACTATAACTCCGATAGCATGTGCCTTTTCTTCATGCAAGTCCCAGGGTCCCTAATGTAGCCCTTTTGATGGTCAAAAGGAATCCACTCCTCCCCTTTACAGAGCAGAAAATCTGGTTGGATCCAACCCATTGGCACTGTTTAATGGAAATAAAAATTCTGCATGTTTGCTTTGTTTATAGTCTCAGTTATTATGTTCATATTAATCATCTTATAATTCCAGGAAGAAAGCGATATGTCAGAAATTCATTTTCACCCCCAATTCTGGCAGATTTCTTTTTTTAAGGAGTTTTTTTTTTGCGTTTTTAAATAATGTTATAAGAAAATGCATTGCACAGTGTGATACAGTGCATTTCAATATTTTCTTCACCGCATGTTACTATACTTGAAAAATATCTGTGGCTCATTTTTCTAAGGGAACTTTATAAAAATAAAATACTTAACAATGTATGGTGATAGTATAGCCATTCTTCTCATGGCTCTTTTCCCCTGAATTCTCAATATCAAGAAAAAATTTGAAGGATTTTTCCCCCCTGTGTTTGCCATGACCTCATTTTAAAATTAAAACTAGACTATTGTACAATAAGGTAGAATTTGTTCATTTATATGAACTCCATGTGGATTTAAAACATCAAGATAAATCTTCATGCACAGCATACAGTCAGATTACCTCTCGACAATATATTTACATTGAGTCTGATAGCAATCAATGGTTTAGCTTCATTGCATTTCAAGATGTATTTGCACCCAGTTGTCCAGTGATAGTGTCCTCACCCTGGAAATAATTTAGTTGCAAATTGACTGGAAGATGGTGAAAATTGAAAGTTAAAATTAGAAATACTCATAATAAACAGCAGAAAAAAGGTCAGATGATGCCACGCTATGATGAGATTGGAATGGTTGGTAAATGAGGTTTTGTGTTTGTCGTGAGATGTATGTGACATGCCTACCCAATGCTGTTGTAATATCCAGCCTAGCAGAAGAGATTATCTGGCAAATTGACGCTGGAAAGAATTTTCTTCTGGACTGGGAAATTAAAATTGCACTCTTTTCTTTGATGTGTGCAAGCCTGGCCACATTAGTCAGCCAGTTCAGACTGAATATTAACTATATCATTTAATACATACTGTTAAAATTGTCTACATAAAATACTATTATTTTATTTAAATAAAATGTACTAACCTTAACCTTATGAGGTAAACATTCAATGCAACAGAAAATCATTTATTAAAAATATAATTTATTTTTATTTGTAAAACCCATCTTCTCTTTTTTAATATTTAGAATTGAGTATTGTAGCCTAAAATAGCCTTTTTTTAAAATGTTGTTTAAATGTTCCAGAGAAATAAAGAAAAGTGTTAACAAAATAATTATTTTGCAGAACAAAGAATTGGGGGTGTGAGTTGATTCATTTACTATGGTATAAACATTCAGACCAAGATGCTAGAGAGAGCCAGTTATTGATTAATCTTTTAAGGCAACATAAGGTTATCTAAACAAAAGAGAAGAGTACATTTTTAATGTATTTATAGAGTCTGCTCTGCTTCAAAGATAAGTGTGCTGTCACCTTTGTACCTGTTCAGTTTCAAAAATAGTTTTACTTGAATACATAGCCTGCAATATTTAAAATTACAATGAGACCCTAAGAGGTCACAATCAGGGTAACCTAGTAACAATGTTAGCTATGTTTAACATGTTCTTACATCTTTGAAGCAGGAATAAACACACCAGAGAAGGAACCAAAATTAAGTATCGCAGCAGGGGAACAACCACTACTTCCACCGAAAGAAGAAGATGGTGCACCCAAAAAGCCCAAACTGTCTGAAGACAATAAGTTTGGCCATGAACAGGTAAAGAGAAATTTTAGATCTTTCAGAGTTTATGCATTAACCGTCTGATGTCACAATTTGTTTCTCTGATCATTTTTGTCATACTATTTCACTATATGATTTTTCCATGTTGGCATTGGCCTAATTAAAAAACAAAAACATTAAAACAAAATGGTTCAGATTTATTACAGGATTCAAGTCCATATGTTGGAACCAATTACCAGATTGCTGTCTACAGAAAGTATTTGAATATTTGAGGGACAAAGAACACCAAAGAAAGCCATAGTAAATTGAACAAGAGTTTAGAAATATAAACCTTGTGCCAAAGAATCTCATATTTTATTTTCATATTATCAGATATACTTTTTACCATAATGCTCTAGAGTTGTGTCTTTCATTTCCCCTTCGGGATTTCTTGGCCAATTCAAATATATAGCGTGGTATAAAATAACAGAAGGCATGAGTTAAATATATAAAGAAACCTACTAATGTAATATCCAGTTATTTTCCTGCCGTATAACAAAATACTGTAATTTGTGACATTGAATCTGAACCTTTTGCTTTCTCATATTAATTGTATGTCTTGGGCATACAACTTCTAAACATTTTGCTTTCTCATATTAATTGTGTGTCTTGGACAGCAACTGAAGACAGCAATTGTAAAGCAGTGAAGGCCGGTAATCCAAGAAAAGTGGCAAAAAGTAGCAAGATCTGTGTTATCTATCTCTTGAAAACAGGGCTAATATGCTTAGGTTCTATTTTTTTCCCCTGCTCATTAAATGTACTTTGTCTAATGGGCTGAATTTCTGTTGGCTATTTTTCAGTTTTACCAGTGTCCTTATTGTAACTACAATAGCAGGGACCCCAATCGTATCCAGATGCATGTCCTGTCACAGCATTCTATGCAGCCTGTAATCTGCTGTCCCCTCTGCCAGGATGTCCTGAGCAACAAAATGCATCTACAACTGCATTTAACCCATTTGCACAGTGTGTCACCTGACTGTGTGGAGAAACTGCTTATGACAGTAAGTGTTTAAAATGCTGATATGCATTTGACAAGTCCATGTATGTAACTGATGCCCAATATATTCTGGCACTGGAACTAGTGTGAGAGACTGGGATTTGGGGCTCCTGAGATCTCTTCATCATTCTACCAATAACTCGGACCATCCTTTTAGCTCATTCACTTAACCCTATTTTTCAGGGACATGAAACTCTGAAGCTCTCATTAAAGTTAACCTTTCAAGATCAAAGCACTTACCTCTGTGCCTCTATGCACTGCCTGTACCCTATCCACTAACATATTTTACCATAGGGGAATGCTGTGTCTGAATTTACTGTAAATTGTAATAGAACGGCTGAAAGAAATGACAAGAAATGCAAGAAATGACAACATTTTGTAAGCATAAAACGGTCATTACCTAGAATGCACAATTATATTATCTTCTAGGAACTCTCCTGCATTATCAAGAACAATAAAAAAAATGCTCAGAAGTGTTTTAAAGTTATGAAAATACATTTAGAACAGCAGGGATGGAATGTACCTGGGAATTGTTGATCCCGCCTACTAATGCAATGCTCCAACTAGATAGCAGGAACCTCATGCCAAAAATGCAAACATAATTCTGGGCATAATTTACTAAATGTAACCTTAATTGGATCCTAAAGGTTGCTAAATGAGTTGGGGAAAAGAATTTCCTTAAAATTTGAAGTATATTGGCTTGCTGATGTATGTGAGATTGAAGTTAAATAAGATTTTATAGTGTCCAGAGAAGTAAAGCCTGACACACAAACTGCCTAGCATACATGTTCATGGCAAGCAAAGGACAATGTGAGCTTTCATGCTCTATTGTTAGAATGCTCGTGTTAGCGGTATTCAGCCATTTCTAATTTCCTCTGATATAGACAAATATAAACATTAATCAAGCTATTAGTTGTTTTCATTCGCCATATATGATGAATGCCATGATTTGAGCAGTTATCTTGAGAAATCATTTCTGACTTTGTCTTTCTTTTTTAGGTTCCTGTACCAGATATGATGATGCCTAACAGTATGCTACTGCCAGCAGCTTCTTCAGAGAAATCTGATTGTGATACCTCTGCAAGTTTGACAGCTGAGGGTTCTGGGAAATATACAGGTAAGGCAACTAAGCAGTAGTGCTTTTTGGTAATTTTCCCCCCTTTCAGTTATATGTGAATTGCACTGTTTTCCTTAGGAACACCATGTCATTTTTTTAAAAGTCTTTTTCCGTAAAAACTTAAAAAAAACATGTGGGACAGAAGACCCTAAATCTGTTATAAAGTTTGTGTTTTATGTAAATACTAGTTTCAAAGCCCCTTTATAAAAAGGGGTTTTGAAAGGGGGGTTGCCTTGTGCGGCGGTCTGACGCTGCGCGAGGCGCTTCACGCCTCCCGCAGCGTCAGACGGCAAGGAGGGAATCCCCAGCAGCCGCGCTTCGCGCGACTGCTGGGGGTTCCCTCGGGCAGCGGTCTGACGCTGCGCGAGGCGCTTCGCGCCTCCCGCAGTGTCAGACCGGCAAAGAGGGAATCCCCAGCAGCCGCGCTTCGCGCGACTGCTGGGGGTTCCCTCGGGCGGCGGTCTGACGCTGCGCGAGGCGCTTCGCGCCTCCCGCAGTGTCAGACCGGCAAAGAGGGAATCCCCAGCAGCCGCGCTTCGCGCGACTGCTGGGGGTTCCCTCGGGCGGCGGTCTGACGCTGCGCGAGGCGCTTCGCGCCTCCCGCAGTGTCAGACCGGCAAAGAGGGAATCCCCAGCAGCCGCGCTTCGCGCGACTGCTGGGGGTTCCCTCGGGCGGCGGTCTGACGCTGCGCGAGGCGCTTCGCGCCTCCCGCAGTGTCAGACCGGCAAAGAGGGAATCCCCAGCAGCCGCGCTTCGCGCGACTGCTGGGGGTTCCTTCGGGCGGCGGTCTGACGCTGCGCGAGGCGCTTCGCGCCTCCCGCAGTGTCAGACCGGCAAGGAGGGAATCCCCAGCAGCCGCGCTTCGCGCGACTGCTGGGGGTTCCCTCGGGCGGCGGTCTGACGCTGCGCGAGGCGCTTCGCGCCTCCCGCAGCGTCAGACCGGGAGCAACTGCGAGCCGCGCTGCGCGCGGCTCGCAGTTGCTCAGCCTGGGAATCGGAGGGACCAATCGGCAGGCGCTTCGCGCCTGCCGATTGGTCCCTCCGATTGTCTGTTGTGAGGAAGGGTCCAACCCGGACCCTTCCTCATCACGGACAAAGCCCACCTCTAGGGGGCTTAACGAATTATACAGTCCGTGGCGCCCGTGGCGCCACGGGCTGTTTAAAGATATTAGCTTGCTGAGTCAATATCCAGCACATAAGATGAAGGAATCTTACCCTGCAGGAAAAGATCTTTGGCATATTTGAGAATTTATTTTTGATCATGAATGGACATTAATAGTTAATTGATTTATCTCAAATTACAATCTTATGCGTAAAATTCAAGCACATGAACTATATACATTTATTTGAAAACAGCTGTAGTCACTTAAAAAAAACATTTAAAAAGAAGTATGTTTCTGCTTCCCAAGAGTTCTTCAGTTATCTGTGGGTATATTGGGAGGTACTCATTCATTTAACATACACACTATATAGTAAAATATTACAAGGGCTAAATTTAAGTTCTTTTCTCTTTTTGAACTAGGCGAATGTCCTCCAGAGGAGAAGAATATCCCTGGGCTTGAGGAATCAAAAACGGGAATGGAGATTAAAATAGAGGAACAGAAGCCACTGAAAGAATCTACTGAAATGCCAGAATGGAACAAAAACAGCACTAAGGATATAAAGATCATCGAATCACTGCCAGATCAGTTGAATGAGCAGCAGAAGAGGCAGCAGCTTTCAGTTTCTGATCGCCATGTCTATAAATATCGTTGTAACCATTGTAGTTTGGCTTTTAAGACTATGCAGAAGCTTCAAATACATTCCCAGTATCACGCTATTCGGGCTGCTACCATGTGTAGCCTTTGCCAACGTAGTTTCCGTACATTCCAGGCTTTAAAAAAACATTTGGAAGCCGGCCACCCAGAACTCAGCGAAGCTGAAATTCAGCAGTTATGTGCATCTTTACCTGTAAATGGCGAACTCTGGGCAGAGAGTGAAAGTATGGCACAAGATGAACATGCACTAGAACAGGAGATAGAAAGAGAATATGAGATTGACCAGGAAGGTAAAGCAAGTCCTGTAGGAAGTGATAGTAGCTCCATTCCTGATGAAATGGGCTCAGAACCAAAGCGGACCTTACCTTTTAGAAAAGGGCCAAATTTTACTATGGAAAAATTTCTAGATCCTTCTCGCCCATATAAATGTACAGTGTGCAAGGAATCCTTCACTCAAAAGAACATTCTTTTGGTCCATTATAATTCAGTTTCACATTTGCATAAACTCAAAAAGGTGTTGCAGGAAGCATCCAGCCCTGTCCCTCAAGAAGCTAACAGCAGCACTGACAACAAACCCTACAAATGCAGCATTTGTAATGTTTCTTATAGCCAAAGTTCTACACTGGAAATCCATATGAGATCTGTGCTTCATCAAACCAAGGCAAGGGCTGCAAAATTAGAACCAAGCAGTAATGCAATGAGTGGAAACAGCATAGCAGGGAACGTTAATAGCCCCAGCCAAGGAACAGTAGACCCTTCAAGCTTACCAGTGGCTAACAGCAAGGAAACCCATATAGATGCCAAAGAATTAAATAAAAAACAAGCTTCTGAATTAGTTTCTGCTCAGCCTACGCATCATCCTTCCCAGTCACCAGCACAACTGCAAATGCAACTCCAGCATGAACTGCAACAACAAGCAGCTTTCTTCCAGCCCCAGTTCCTAAACCCAGCTTTCTTGCCTCATTTTCCTATGACGCCAGAGGCGCTGTTGCAGTTTCAACAGCCACAGTTTCTATTTCCATTCTATATTCCTGGGACAGAATTCAGTTTGAGCCCTGATCTGGGTTTGCCTAGTTCTGCTGCATTTGGTATGCCTGGAATGGCAGGTATGGCGGGCTCACTGTTGGAAGACCTAAAACAACAGATGCAGACCCAACACCATGTCGGCCAAACACAACTGCAGATACTACAACAACAAGCACAACAGTATCAAGCAACACAACCTCAGATTCAGCCACAAAAGCAACAGCAGCAGCATCAAAGCAGTAAGTTGGTGAAAACGGAACAAAACAATGTCGTAAGTACAGAGTGCCAGATGATGAAGGATACAATATCATATAAGGAATCAGAAGAGATTTCTGAAAAACAAGAAAAACCAAAGCAGGAATTCACAAGTGACAGTGAAGGACTAAAAGAAAGCAAAGATATAAAGAAACAGAAGGGCTCTGAACCAGTCATTCCGCCACCTAGAATTGCTTCTGGAGCAAGAGGAAATGCAGCCAAGGCATTGTTAGAAAACTTCGGCTTTGAGTTGGTTATTCAGTACAATGAGAACAGACAGAAGGTACAGAAGAAAAGCAAAACTGGTGATTGTGAAAATAATGACAAATTGGAATGTGCAGCATGTAGTAAATTATTTTCCAACATTCTGATACTGAAGAGTCATCAAGAACATGTTCATGGCCAGTTCTTTCCATATGCTGCACTGGAGAAATTTGCCCGTCAATACAGGGAAGCTTATGATAAGCTTTATCCTATTTCACCATCTTCTCCAGAACCACCACCACCCCCTCCGCCCCCTCCACCTCAGCCTACAACTCCTTCACAGCCTCCTTCATCCAGCTCTGGAAAAATTCAAAGCATGACTCCTACTCCTTTACAAGCACCACCACCAACTCCACCTCCCCCGCCTCCTCCACCTCCTCCTCCTCCGCCTCCACCTCCACCTTCTGCGCCGCCACCAGTACAGCTGCCAGTTTCATTGGATCTTCCCCTTTTCCCCCCAATTATGATGCAGCCAGTGCAACATCCAGCATTGCCTCCACAACTTGCGCTCCAGCTACCCCCAATGGATGCTTTGTCAGCAGATCTTACTCAGCTTTGTCAGCAACAGCTAGGATTGGATCCCAATTTCCTACGGCATTCTCAGTTCAAGAGGCCACGTACAAGGATCACCGATGACCAATTAAAAATTTTGAGGGCTTATTTTGATATTAACAATTCTCCAAGTGAAGAACAGATTCAGGAAATGGCTGAGAAATCTGGCCTTTCCCAAAAAGTTATCAAACATTGGTTCCGGAATACCCTATTCAAGGAGAGACAAAGAAACAAAGATTCTCCATACAACTTCAGCAATCCTCCCATAACCGTTTTGGAAGATATAAGAATTGAACCACAGCCAAGTTCTTTAGAACATTACAAGTCTGATTCAGCTTTCAGCAAAAGATCATCTCGAACTAGATTTACCGATTACCAGCTTAGAGTCTTACAAGATTTCTTTGACACAAATGCTTATCCAAAGGATGATGAAATTGAACAACTTTCCACAGTACTTAACCTACCTACCCGAGTTATTGTTGTATGGTTCCAGAATGCACGACAGAAAGCTCGTAAAAGTTATGAGAATCAAGCTGAAACTAAAGATAATGAGAAGCGAGAGCTCACTAATGAGAGGTACATCCGAACAAGCAACATGCAGTATCAGTGTAAGAAGTGTAATGTAGTTTTTCCTAGAATTTTTGACTTAATCACACATCAGAAAAAGCTGTGTTATAAAGATGAGGATGATGATGCACAAGATGAAAGCCAAACAGAAGATTCAATGGATGCTACAGATCAAATGCTTTACAGGAATAGCACACTTTCTGGCCCATCTGACTCATCAAAAAGTGTGGCCATAACAACTACCACCACCACCACTATTACCACAAGCTCCGGCTCCGGTTGCAGTACTCCTTTAATGCCATCACCCAAACCAGAACCTGAAAAAACCTCTCCCAAACCTGAATCAGCAGAAAAGCCAAAGCAAAATGATACCATACCTAAGCAAGGGGAGACTTCTTCCCAAGGCACCAAATCAATGCATTCTGCTCCAACAACTTCTTCTGAATCACAGCCCTCAGCTTCTCAAGCACAGCAACAGAAACAAACCCAAATAGGAGGAAGACCACCTTCTGCATCACAGTCTACACCTGTTCCTTCCTCCCCTTTAACAATCTCATTGAGTTCTCTTCAAAACAGCCTACCTCCTCAGTTATTACAGTACCAATGTGACCAGTGTACTGTTGCCTTTCCCACTCTAGAACTTTGGCAAGAGCATCAGCACATGCATTTTTTAGCAGCCCAAAATCAATTTCTTCATTCTCAGTTTTTAGAAAGACCCATAGATATGCCGTATATGATATTTGATCCTAACAACCCTCTGATGACCGGGCAGTTGCTGAATAGTTCTTTGGCTCAGATGACTCCACAAACAAGTTCCATTCATACAGCTCACCACACTGCTTCAGTTTCTGGCTCACTTAAACGAAAACTGGAGGATAAGGAAGATAACAACTGTAGTGAAAAAGAAGGAGGAAATAGCGGTGAGGATCAACACCGGGATAAGCGATTGCGAACTACCATTACTCCAGAGCAACTGGAAATACTCTATGAAAAATACCTTTTAGATTCTAATCCTACCAGAAAAATGCTTGATCATATTGCTCGTGAAGTAGGACTCAAAAAAAGGGTTGTGCAAGTCTGGTTCCAGAACACAAGAGCTCGAGAAAGGAAAGGACAATTCCGTGCAGTGGGTCCAGCACAGTCTCATAAAAGGTGTCCATTTTGCCGAGCACTGTTTAAAGCAAAGTCTGCTTTAGAAAGTCACATTCGTTCTCGGCACTGGAATGAAGGAAAACAAGCAGGTTATAGTTTGCCGCCAAGTCCTTTGGTGGGCACAGAAGATGGAGGAGAGAGTCCACAAAAATATATGTTTTTTGATTATCCATCACTTACAAAAATTGATTTATCAAGTGAAAATGAATTAGCTTCTACTGTCTCAACCCCAGTTAGTAAAACAGCAGAAATGTCACCGAAGAATCTTCTAAGTCCTTCTTCCTTCAAAGCAGAATGCAGTGAAGACATTGAGAATCTGAATGCTGCTCCTGTTGATGGTGGATATGACCATAATAAAACTGATTTTGATGAAACTTCTTCAATCAATACAGCAATTAGTGATGCCACGACAGGAGATGAAGGAAATAATGAAATGGATAGTATGACTGGTAGTTCCATAGATGTGAAATCCACATCATCTCCTAAAGAGCCAAAAAATATTATGAATGACAGTTTGCCAAAAAACACAAATATGCCTAATATGGAGAACAGCGATGACAAGTTTCTGTTCTCTTTAACTAGCCCATCGGTACATTTCAGCGACAAAGACAGTGAACAGGACCAAAATGTTTACATTACTGATGATCCTGATGATAATGCTGATCGCAGTGAAACATCAAGCATAGCAGATCCAAGTTCACCTAATCCATTTGGAGCCAACCCCTTTAAATCCAAAAGCAGCGATCGGCCAGGTCATAAGCGATTTCGGACACAAATGAGTAACCTACAGCTTAAAGTGTTGAAGGCTTGCTTTAGTGACTATCGAACTCCAACCATGCAAGAATGTGAAATGCTAGGAAATGAGATTGGCCTGCCCAAACGTGTGGTTCAGGTTTGGTTTCAGAATGCTCGAGCAAAAGAAAAAAAATTCAAAATTAACATAGGGAAGCCATTCATGATCAATCAGAATGCAACTGACGGATCAAGGCCAGAGTGTTCTCTATGTGGAGTAAAGTATTCTGCACGTTTGTCTATAAGAGACCATATCTTTTCTAAACAACATATAACAAAAGTGCGAGAAACTGTGGGAAGTCAGCTGGACCGGGAAAAAGACTATTTAGCTCCTACCACCGTTAGACAGCTGATGGCACAGCAAGAATTGGATCGTATTAAAAAGGCGACAGATGTTCTAGGCTTAACTGTACAGCAACCAGGCATGATGGACAGCAGCTCGCTTCATGGAATTAGTTTGCCAGCAGCTTACCCTGGACTTCCTGGCCTTCCTCCAGTTCTTCTGCCTGGAATGAATGGTCCATCTTCCTTACCTGGATTTCCTCAAAGTTCAAACAGTAAGTAAACAGGCAGTATGTACATTGTTACTGCTCTTGGGGCACAGAGAACTGGCATGTCAAAATAACAGAATACATTGTAGTTATGAAACTATGCATTATAAAAATGCAGTAAACAGAAATATGGGCTAATTGTTCAGATTGTTGTAATATGAAGAACATATTCCAAAGTAATTTTATACAAATAGTATGATTTTATATAGCATTACTGTTATTGTTAACTTTTTAAAGCAATTTAATTTTTATACACAGGAGATTCAAAGCAATATACCATAAAGTTTGCGTGGCTGGGCATTTAAACCAAACTTTTATAAAATAGCTGAATAATCAAGAACTTTGAACTTTCTTGTAAATATTTGCTTTTAAAACCACAGTCACAGTTTATGGATAGATTTCAGTTGGAAGACACACTGCCTTTGGTTGCTTAGATTAGTTTGGATAGTGAATTAGTAATCATAACAGAAAGCTAATTATTTTTAAGAAGATTGAATCACTGACTAGTCTTCATTCTCCATAAGATGTGTCCCTCATAAATACAGAGAACATTATTTATAAAACGTCATGACATCCCTATTGAACAGGCTGATTCCTCTCTAATAAAACACATTTATTAAAATAAATACTTTTAAAATCCAAGTAGCTATAGACCTTTCCATTTAAGTGACAGATAAATGGTTTATTGAAGAAAACTACATCTGGAAACAGGCTTTCCTGTTCAAATCAGGTTTGCAAGGTGCACAAAAGCCACCTGCAATGGTGGGGCTGTTTTCATCAGGAACTTTAAGTTGGAGAGAACAAATGACCTTGTTATAGAGTATGCATCAGTTTTATATTCATACATCCTTGTTGTTTATGTCCTCATTCGCTGAACATTTGAAACCTCAGGGACTTTAATGAAAGTTTAGTAGATGATGAACATTAGGAAGACACTTATAAAAACTTCTCCCAACCTTCTCTTTTGGCTGAACTTTTACAGAAGAAAATTTAGCTCCCTTATTAATCTCAGTAAACTTTTACTCATAGTTTTTGATTACAGCCATTGATTCTCCCTGAATTGTCTGTCTAATAATCTAGTCTGGCCATTTCCTACAGAGGGAAAACAATGTAAAATTGGAAATGTGTACCCAGCAGCTTAAGAATGTAAGAGGTGCCCTGCAGGATAAAACTGGTTGACCTTGTAGTCCCAAATTGTGTCTGTCACAGTGGCCTTAGAGGTCAAATAAACAGGGCACAGAGGCAACTTCACCTGATGTTTCCACTGATATTCAGAATTTTTACTGCTTCTAGGAGGTTCCTGTTAGTCATGTGGCTAGTAGCCACTGATAGATGTGTCTTCTATTAATCTAGTGAGAGTGTGTGGCTTCGGTACTCATAGAGGATGCTTCTCAAGAAAGCATCTCAAAAAATGTTAGTTAGAATGACCCTACCTTCTCCTCTTTCCCTAATCTGACAATTCGTGGATTGCATTATAAGACTTAAGTGACTGAAAAATTCCAGGGATTTTTTTTTTCAGTCACTGATTGATATGACGTAGTCTTATATTCAGTCATAGAATCATAGAGTTGGAAGGGGCCATACAGGCCATCTAGTCCAACCCCCTGCTCAACGCAGGATCAGCCCAAAGCTATCAAATGTTCTCTGTTTGTCAGTTCTGTTTGTGATTTCTGCACAACACATCTCTTAACATATCCATTTTCTAGAACAGGGTCAAAGTCCATAAATTGCTCCAGCTCTAAATGTACAATAAATTTTTTCCATAGTTATTGGGCTGGTTAATACTGCCAACCAAATGGAAGTTATATACTTCAGGTATGAATCTGCCATACTATGAACTGGTTTTAGATTACTCCAGGTTCATTTCTAAGGTGAGAACAGTTCCAGCTTTGTAATCATCTTCAGGCAATTTTAAAACAGCCTGTTATCTCTGGTAGCTCAACTACTGTGAGAGCTCTGGGAGTCCGACTGCGGGAGCAGTCCCAGAAAGCATACTCTCATAGCCAGAAGAATGGCTGGAAGTGAAGACTGCTTTTGTTAGCCATTCTTAGGACCGTAAGAGAGCAGCTCTACATAATTACCACAGGAAGTATAGTCTCCACCTTGTGGAGTCATGGAAGAGGGGATGTCTTGCATGCATTTGATTCAAAGCCTCCCCATCCTATGTCTACTGCAACCCAGGTTGAACTGGGATCAGCTCTTGGAATGCAAAGTCTACCAGAAATGTTTTCAGATTCAGATTGACCCAGATGAACTCACTGGAACTAGACATGGAGACTGCTCCCTTTCTTATGCCTTCCTTCCTAGGACCATGACTATCTTCTCCCTCCTTCCCTGATACTTTTTTCTCCATCCCAATACCCTGTTGCAGCCTTCTTTGGTATGACTTCTCTGTCTCTCATTTTCACTACCCTCTTAAAGATTGAAAGATTTCCATAAGTCACTGAGATCATTCCCCTTGGAAGTAACCTACATGCAATGGGGTTTCATTAACTACCTGATGCATATCTTTTATGTTGAGTAAAATCTCAGAGTACAAATCTCACACAATTCCATCCAGTTTTTGTTGCCCTGAACATTATTTGTTATTATTTATTTAAAAGATTTTACTCTTCACTTCTGCTCCCATATACCAACCAAATTAAAACATATAAGGTGAAATGTCATTTAAAACCAGAACCATTGAAACCTACCCAAAAATACATAATCAAAGCTAGTTAAAAACCAGTGCTTAAAATAAGTACAAAAGTTAAAACAATATTTAAAACAATGGAAAAAATGGCAGGCTCACTCAGCATTTGGCAAGCAAAATGAAAAAGTCTGTTGGAAGATAGCAACAGAAAGAGAAAGGCAAATCTCCCTGTGGAGAATGCCATAATTTGGAAGGCCCTCTTCCGGATTGCTACCCACCCAATAATAGAAGATGGGTCCCCAGAAGATGAAGTGGTCGGGTAGGTTCCAAACCAACTTACCATGAATTGCACCCCTAAATAATTGGGAGCCAATGTTGCTGAAGCAAGAATGGAATGATATGGTCCCTACAAGCCATTCCAGTCAACATCTTGGATACTGCATTCTGCACCAACTAACATTTCTAAACATTTTTGAAGGGCTGTCCCACATACAGCGTATTGCAGTAGTCTAATCTATAAGCAACAGGGCATATACCACAGCAACCAGCTCTTTTATACCAAGGAAAGACCCCGATGAAATGACACAGTTGTTAAAAAGCACTCCTGGTTACTCCTGCCACCTGCTTATCCAACAGTAGACCTGGGTGCAAGAGCACTCCCAAGGAGCACACCTGTTTCTTTAACAGGAGAGCAATCCCATCCAGTACCGATGGCACCTTAAATCCCGGGTTAGACCTTCCCCCAAACCAGATTGGAAAGAATATCAACTATTTGCCTGTATCCTTCTAATGGCCCTGACTAGAGTAGTGGAAGCAAAAAGAATATGACAATTATATTAAATCTTTCATCTATTAAAATACTTACTCTAGGAATTTCTTTAATGTATTAATTCAATGCTTCTGATATTTGTAATATTTTATTAATCCACTTTTAACAGTTCTTGTTTTGCTGTGGGCAGTGGTTCACATCTGTGTTTGATGCAAATCAAAATCATCTTGTTACTGATCCTTGTTGTAATCCTTTAATTAGTTTGGGTTTTTAACCTTGTAAAATGTTACAAAATATTTTTAAATTGTTCCTTCTTGCTCCCAGGGGTTTTTCCACCGTATACTCAAAGCATGGTGCATGTACATTTGAATTTAAATGAATAATCTTCTTTATATTTCCTCTTTGTGTTGTGATCAAATGCACATTAATTCATCATTTTTTTGTTGAGCATATTCTCACTTAATTAAATATTTGCATAAATGCTGGCAGAACTGGAATCTTTCATTGACATAAACCTGTTTTCTTGTCATATTCCACATAGCTACATTTTCTTTTAGAACCACAAACAAAGCCCTTTTTATGTTGTGGAATGACTGGTTTTTATAATTTAACTTGTTTTGAGAATGTTCCATAAGACTGTGCATTACTATATCCTCAAAAATCTTTGGAAAGTTTGTTAAATATGTCATAAAATAGAGAATTCACATAACTAGTTCAATATGCAAGTCCATGAACGTGCACTTGAAGCAACCTAAACTAGTAAAAGCAGATTTGATCATCAACCCACATCAAAGGATTCCAACTTTCTCAGAAACATCAGGAATTAAAATATTATTGTAAAGCTACCTGTAAACATGTTGACATGATAGGATAGAGACTTTTTTCTGTGAATGGTGGCCTTTGTATTAATAGGAGTTGTGTGACTGGGCCAATAGGTCTAGAACTAGTAACAGTATGAAATGGAAGTAAATGATACTCAACTCTTAGCCAACTAAATGATAGGAGTGCAAGGAATTTTCACACATTCCACCATTCTTATGAGGTTTCTTATGAGCTCAGGATGCCAAAATATTGAGCATAACTCAGGTCAGAGCAGTATACTGCCTGTTCTTGTGCTTTGTGTGTGCTGCAGACAACAGTTCATAAAAGTCCAATTAGTTTCCTTCCCCACCTCTGCATTAATTTTAATTAATATAAAATATATTGTGACTAATTCATTGTGTTAATAGCTGTCAGTATGCTAGTGCTTCACCTTTCATTTAACCTGTGACTTCATGATTGCACATGTATTCAGTTACTTCTGTTGTTATATCATGTGTACTGCAGTCTGCCTTTAAATTTGATATAATTGCCAGCCTGGTATTTGGATGTCGAGTCAGGCAGCATAATAAATTATTGCAGTAGGTTGTTGTATTAGCTGTTCATGTATAACAGAATTAGAAATAAAACCTTGAAACATAATTCACCAATTTAATACTATAATGTAAAAATTTAACTCAGTTGTCTCTCACCCTGTTACATGCATGATATTCTAAATATGGACTTTTTGAACAAAGAATTTTTAACCTCTTTTTTCCCCATAAACTGTCTAATACCTGCCAGTGTATTTTGGTTTGCCACCATCAAATAGAAATAATGATATTATGACAAACATTAAATTGTTGCCCTGAGTTCTAGTTGCTTTATTCTTAACCACCAGGATATTGCTAATTTTAACAATCTTCTTGCCCTCTCAATTAGTGTTCCTATGTAACCAATACACATCTATAATCTATTGCAGAACCAAGACCATTTCTGCATAGAGAGGTAAAATGTGAGTGGCTTCCTACTTACAAACGTGCCCTCCTTATGGGGAGACCCCTCTCGCATTTTCCCTCTGCGCCGTTGCAGCTTTTTGCCTCCTGATGAAACTGCAAGGGAAAGCAACATGAACTTCTCCCTCTGTTCCTTGGCTTGTCAATCACAACAAACCATTAACCACAGCACAGCAGTTCTCTCATGGACTGAAACTTTCTCTCTCCCCTGCCCCCAAATTATTATTATTATTTTAAAGTAATTCCACATTGCAATGTGGTAATGCCACAACACAGATGCATCAACACTGCCCCATTGCTATGGAGAAATGGCAGAACAATACATTGCCCACTTTTTGGAATTCGTCTTCTTTTGCGGTTTATTTATGTCTGGGTGAATTTATAAGACCCTGAACATGATAATTGGAGCCCAAAAAGACATTTTGTGCTAATGGTTGAATTTAAATCAAGGTGCTCAGACCCCTCTATGATCGGGAGAAGGCTGCCAGATCACCCGCCCTGTCCCCCTCTTTCCCAGCTCATTCCCCACCTCCAGAAAAGGCAAACAGGGCTGTTTTGGCCTGCCCCAGTTGTTAGAAGGCTGGACAGGTAACTGAAGCCCAAAAAGACATTTTGTGCTAATGTTTGGCTTTAAACCAAGGTGCTCCCTTTATGATCGGGAGAATGCTGCCAGATCACCCGCCCTGTCCCCCTCTTTCCAGCTCATTCCCTGCCTCCAGAAAACAGAAAAGGGGTCCTGCCTGATCCCCAAAAGACTGTGGACACTTCAAAGAAGATTTTATTTCACCTTTGACCATGCAGGTTTGCAGTCGTGCTGCAACATGGACTGCAGCATTTAAAAAAATATATATACTTGGCGCAGGAAATGGAGAGGGGAGGGTGGGTGTGAGGGCAGGACAAAGTTGGCCAGACTATCGCACCTTTCTCCCTCCATGTGGTCTTATCCCTGGTTGCTCACCAGTGGTTCACGCAATTTAGGGTGGTAAATCCAACTTTCTCGATTCCAAAAATTGCATGTTAAAAATGGCCAAACCGTGATCCAACTACTGGACAGCCTCGGGATATGGCAACATCATGTGGAGAGGACTTTATATGCTGCCAACATACAAAGGCTGTCCAGGGACATTTTCCTTGTGTGGAAATGGCCCTAGTCTTGCCACTTTTACCCTCTTACAGATGCATTCATCCAAGACATGCTTTATGCCTACCATTCTATGAACATTAAAGTTAGGTCCTAATTTCTCTATCAAAATTTTTTTGTCTCTGCAAGTAGCCTCTTAACCTTGCAACAAACACTGCTCTGTAGTTCCTATTTGAAGTTGAACAAGGATTTCTTCATCGCTATGCCTGCATCATTCCAAAAAAGGGCAGCATACTTCTATATTCTTTCTCCACTAAGTTACAATTGCAAGATTGTAAGTCATAAAACTGCAGTACTGCTGTGCTGCTGTATATTATAAAACCATCCTGTGCGTATCAACTTGGAATCAAGTTCCACTGAGTTCAGCGGGACTTACACTGAAGTTCATGTGCCTAGGATTGATATACGCAACCATACTCTACCCTTGACCCATAATAGTCCAGATAAGTTCCAGTAGCTGTTAACTGGACCTTTCTGCAGCACAATGTTTGAGGATCCTAACTTTAAAAAACGTTTATATTCCTTTGATGTTGCTAGGATTGCCATCCTCCAGGTAGAGACAAGAATTGCTAGGATTCCCATCCTCCAGGTAGAGACAAGAGTTATGGTGGATCACCACACAAAAAAGATCAGTTCCCATGGAGAAAAATGGCAGCTTCAGACAGTGTACTTTGTGACATGCCATCTCTGTGGAACTTCCTCCTTTCCCCAAACTCCATCCTTTCCAGGCTCTGCCCCCAAGTCTTCAGGAATTCCTCTTCCTGGAGATGGCAACCCCAGCAGTTTTTTATTTATATTTATTGATATTTAGATTTATATACCGACAAGCCATCTTATTGCAGATTGTAGATTCCTAGCAACACTTTAAAAGGGGGTGTAGGGAATTCTGTATTGAGCAACATCATAGTAATGAAGAGCAGCTGAGTCATGGCTGCTTCCTTTATTTTTCCATGATTTTATTTCCCCCAATTTAATTAGGCCAAAGAGCCTTATTTTATTAGTTGGATAATTTGATTTGGCAACCTTTATAATCACTGGATTTCTCAGGTGAAAACTGGTGATATATCATCCCAGTGAAAGAGTAAAAATTAGCTAAAATAAGAAACAGAATCAGAAATCCACAAAGCACCAACACAGAGGAAATATACGTCCCGTGCTTATTTCCTAACAATCTGCTAAGAAGTCAGTACATTACACAGAATGTACTGCAATGTTTGTTAGATTAGTAAAACCTTGAGCTGATCAGTCTGTTAAGAACAGTTTTAATTAGTGAAGGAAATTTTAATTAGAATGTACAGGCATGTTTACTTTGGGGGAGGCTGTTTGGTATATAATATGAAATTAAAAGAAATATTAAAGATGTCCTTTCCTTCTATCCAAGGATGAATACATGTGTATTAAACTGAAAGTGACCTCATACTTCCTTCAGTATGTCAAAAAGGTGCCTATCATTAAGTTTTGGTGCAAGTTTATTTAATCGGTTAATACGTTAATCAATTAAAGGGCAGTTGATTAATTAGCTAGAATTATGTAATCATTTGGCAGCCATAAATATTACACACTTGGAA